>NW_024581108.1:14094406-14367539 GCF_017639235.1 Corvus kubaryi
TGGTCCTGGCTCCACACACTTGTGCCATTTGTTTTGATGTGAAGGATGTGAAGCACAGCGAGTTGCAGCTGGCAGATGTTATTGCAATATTGAAGTATTTCACAGAGTAAAGGCACATACAGGCAGCATGGCATATTCCTCAGAGTTTCTGCGTACTTTAAGTTCAGATATATGGTTCCAAATACAGATACTGAAGTGCTCTCTGCATTTAATTGACAAGATCTGTGCAGTGATACAGTATGTTATTTTCCTTAACACTGCTCAGGTAAGCTGACAGTGGAAGTATAATAAGTATAAATAAGCTATAGACCATATAGGCCATATCAAAACCTGCAGAAGTATGTGGAGCAAGACTAAAAGCCTGAAATTTCATGAGAGAATGTTAGTGGAAGTTTTTGGGGCAGGCTGTGGAGGTATTCTGCATGCAGCCAGTTGCTCAGTATTTCAGTTTTGGAAAAAAGCAGAAACTATGAAGCCAAAGAACAATGAAGTTTAACAAACCCTGAGTTGATTTAACCCATGTTTCTTAGCATACCTTTCTTGAACTTAAATCCCTTTTGTCACTCAGAACCAGCAGTGTCATGTACTAGCAAAGAGGCCTAGCTGCAGAGAAGGTTTTATCTCAAGATAAGTCAAGCATTGTGGCTTTCAAAGGTCAGTCTTTTAATGGAGATTATTTTGTTCTGCTGTTTTAAAATAGAAATGAATTAGGGTTACATTTAACATCCAGCATTTAATGCATTCATGCAGTGTTTGTTTGGGTAAGCTACTTGCCAAATCTGAGAGCTAGAAAACCTGTGAGAGAAAAGAGAGGAAAAAATAATCTAGAGAATCTGTCCTACAGAAAGGTCAATAATACTTTTTAAGAGGCCAAGGGAACTGAACACCCTCAGTGCTTGTGGATGAGTATATGAGGAGTAACTACCTATTTGCAACATTCTGAAGTCTTAAAGTTTAGAATTTTTCCCAAACTTGGAGCAACAGAACAGCTCAAATATGTTTTTCTAGCTTGGGCAGGGTGAAAAAATATCCAGACATCAGTGCTTCACAGTCTGTGCACCCACACACACACACACTGCCCCCTCATTCGGTATCAAGTGAATGTTTGGAAACCCCGGAGAAGGGGTGAGAGCTGCTGAGGAAACTCTCTGCCATCCTCCAGCAGATTGCCGGAGCACCATGAGGCCTCGAGGCAGGGGGCAGTGGTCCTTCCACGAGAGCTGCTGATACAATAAAAACTTTCCTTTCACCCTCAGAAAGAAGGAATGTTGAAATTTTAATGTTTAGGTTCCTTACAAAACTTCAAGAAATAAAAATTTGAAACACTTGCTATCAACTCTTGTTACATTAAAACAAATGGAAATACTAGCTCAGCAAGTTGTCTCAATCATGATCCATCTGGAATTTACAAGAAATCGATGTACAGCTGTGAATAGTTTCAAATGTATCAAATTATCATTTTCTGGTGGAAAAACTGTTTCACTGGAAAAACTTCTGCAAGCTTCAGAACAGAATTCCCCGGACAATTATACAGTCCAATAGCTCAGCAAGAGTATCTCTCTTGCCTTTTTATATTCTTTTGATGAAAGCTTCTACCTCCTATGGTTTTTGCAATGTGCTCTTCTACTTTCTCAGTGTATCTAGTCAATAGAAGTGTTCTTTCCAAACACTAGAGAATACTCCAAAATAAGAAAGCTGTGGGTATCTGTTTCAGTTGTGCATGAAGTTGCTTTGGGCTAATGCCTTTCTTTGCGTTATCCCATAGGAAGGCAAGTTTTAAGGCCAAATGTTTATGTATTACACGAGAAGGTGCTTGTAGGGAGAGTACAGATTCACTCCTTGCCTCACTGCAGAGAACAGACTCCGCTCACACAGCTGAGTGACCACAAATAACCAGTGCCATTGAGATTCAATATATATTATCATATTTTTGAGTAGTTTGCTATTAGACTGTAAAAAGGGGGAAAATAACTTGAATAAATCAAGGGAAACAGACTGTCTTAGAATGTAGGGGGGGAGAAAAACCCACCAGATAGGATGGGTAAATAGATCATTATGAACTACTAGCTAACATTTGGAGTTCTTATACAAGTGTTTATTAAGGATGTTTAAACTTTACAGTGGATTAATAGCTTAATCACAATGTTAATGTGATTGTAGATATTTGTCCATTGGTTTGCCAAGTGCCTGCTTGCTACCTTTCTCATGAAAATGATTCTTTGACTCTTTTACTAAGAAACAAAAGTAGTTAATGGTTTTATTCATTAATTGTTCAATTGATTTTTTGTATGTCTGTAGAGGAATGGAAGGTTTTTAAATGCAGCAGTTTTGTCAAATTTTCTCCTCCAAATAATCTTTAAATATGCATTAATTTATATGCTTTTTTCAGCAAAAGTGGCTATTCTACTGAATGTGAGAATTTGTTTTAGAAACAGCTCTTTCTTCTGAAAAAAACCAAAAAACTAGCAGAAGTGGAGAAAATTCAAATATCAGAAGCTCCTTCCTTGGTCTAACAGAGAAAAACACCATCAAAGAGAATACATTTATCCTGTGGATGTCATAAGTTCTAGGTTTAGGTCTGCGTAATTCTGGAGAGGGGCTTTAATTTAATTCTTTACCTCTAATTTTTTTCTTTGTTATTTCAGTTTCTGTAGATAAGTAGCTGAAATTCAGGGAGAAAGGGCCTCTGCAACCCCTCTGCGATGTGGAAGACCTTGCTCAAAGCAAGTATGTGCAGAAGAGATTCATACAGAGCAGAGCTTCCTCCCAGCAAGGAAGGAGGCTCACTTGCAAGGTCCAGCTGCATTAGGAGAGGTCAAGGGGCAGGCTCAAAAAAGCAGATCTGCTGATCTGGAAAGCCAGGATGCCTCAGGACTCCTATTCACACCTGACAGCACAGGCACCCTGGGCACGACTTCATCATCTCAAAGAACTGGGAGCAACTGGAAAGCTCTGAGACTTGTAGGCATTGTGCCATATAAGTCTCACCAACCTCTGAGGAGGCTGAAAAGATAAAATTTAAATCCCTACCAGTAAATACAGATCTGCCAAAGAGATCAGTCTGGCTTTGGGTTATGGGGTGTACCACAGGGAAGTAGAGAAAATATGGATTTCTCAGGGGCTTCCTCCTTGCTGTAAAGTAGGATGGAAGGAGCTATTCAGTGTATATCACTTGACAGTTTGTCATGATCATTTTTCATGTAATAGTGCTATTTGTCAAGAAGAAAGATGGCAGGTGCTCTGGGACTGGGGATGAATTCAGGGGGGTGATGTGTTTGAGGGGCCAAGCCCTGTAGAGGTATGGAGCAGCTGTTAGACCAGAACCAAAAACCTCAAGGCTGTTATTGCAAGCAGTGGAAAGTACAGGAAAGTCAGCCTGAATGGTAAGTACCAGTCCCAAATCAAGCTCCAGGGCAAAGTCTTTCAAATGGCAGCAACTGCGGGGAAATCCCTCCTGGAGGTCAGGCACTGTATGTGAGAACTCTCCAATGTCCCCAGGGATAAGAAGTCTGGATGTGGTTGAAGAGGGAACTATATTTTCTCAAATTAATTTGCTTTAATAGCTCCTAAGTGTCTGCTCAGAAGGCATTAAAAGGTTTCAATAAGCATGAGAAATTTAAAATGTCATCTTCATTCTTCACAAAAGCATGTACTTTTGGTTCCCCAACACCCAGATGAATAAAGCACTTGCTATGTACACATATTATAATTTGCTATTTGGTCCAACAACCTTCACATTGAACACTTTTATACTTTTGATGTGCTGCTAAACATCACAAAATTAAAAGGACCACATAAGCTTAGTACCCTTGGAGTGAAAAAGGTAATAAATAGTGCAGTGTGTAGTATCTTATATTTTCAGTGGAGAATTATAAAAAAACCTTAATTTTTATGCTTGGATTCATGGCAGCTGCACACATATGCCCTGTTGGCTCCATAAATACTAACCTGGCTTGTGCTTCATTGAGAGGGACTGTTAAAACAGGCACTACAGTTTCATTGACAGTCATGCAAGACGCTGTAGAATGAGTTAAAGGGTACTTGACCATCACAGCTGATTCCACATATTCACTTCCCATCCCTCTGTCTTTCCCAGATGCTCCCTACTTGGTTTTGAATTGTCATATTTAACCTCGACAAGCTGTCAGTGTTGATTGTGCAGGTTCACTGCACTGCTCAGGGCTGCTCAGCTCAGGAGGGAGCAAATAGGGTAGGAGGGGGTGCAGAGAAAAGATAAAGAAAAACAAATTTAAAACCCAAATTAAAAGACCTTTTCCATATGAAGTGAGGATGTGTGTTTCTTGTAAAGTGTTCTTTTGACAAGAGTTATAATAAACTCTGAGAGAAGTAAATCTTTCTTGTAAGAGAAACCACTACCACTTGATATTAATATGTGTATGTGTAATAAGCAACTAGGAATTTATTGATATTTCCAATAATTTAAGATGGGTTATCCTGTGGGTTTTAGTTCAATTTCTTTTGGATGTACTCTTGCAATTATGCCTTGCAATAGAAATCCGTGCTTGAAGCCCCAGGAAGGCTTCTACTGTGTCTCCTGTCTTAGAATCTGTGTGCCTGGATAAGTTCTCCAAATGATCTGTGGGGCAGACATTTCCGTCAGCCTACCTCCTACATCTAGTGAAAAGATCATGAGAAGAGAGAAATAATTTCTGACTTAATCATTTTCACACCAGTCTATGGCCATTAATCTTTACCTCCAAGTTTCTTATGGTATGCTACTCCTCCACATGTGCTGACCTGTGGACAGAGGAAGCCAAATCCTATTTTAAAATCAGACAATCAGAACCATATGCTTAATAGAATACTAAGCAGAAGTCAGTTTGTATCTGCCATTCCAACACCTTTACGTTTTTACTCCCACTGGGTATCTCTCTCCTGGGTTTATTGCATTGCAGGTGTTTTGAGTGCTCCCTGGATGGTCTTAGTTGTTCCTTCTCTCCTTTTCAAAACACCTTGTCAAACTAGGAGCTTTTTTCTACATCTGTGGCTGGAGAAATCTTCTCCAAAAAATATCATGTTGTCTAATTTTCAGTTCTGGAATGATATCTCTCAGTTAGCTAACCAGACTCCACTTAAAACTAGAATGAAAAAATGAGTATTTCTAAGATAAAAATTAGCTTCTCTTGAGGGCATGTTATGTCCAGCTTAAGACAGTTGTTGAACTGCCAATTTCTATGCTCTGACTGTAATGAACTCTAGGTAAACATTTCAGACATAGAAGGCTATGCTTTACACTGAGACACCATTTAGCCATTGTACTAAGTTTTATCTGCCGGGGAAGAACTCTTATTTGTGAACTTTCAAGATGTTTATAAACCTTATTTCAGATCCTTTGTATGGACAAAGTTTACAGTCCTACAATCCCTGCAAAAATCTCAGCCTCTTCTCATCCAGTTTGTGTACTGCTGTTTTTCTCTTCGCCACTTCTTTTTCACTTTTTTTTTTTTTTGCTTTTGAACATATTCATGTTTTATAATTATCAGCAAGAAAAAAAAACAAAACCATGAAGTGTGTGTGTGTGAAATAAAATGGTCTAGAGAAAAGCCAAGAGGAAAATATTTGTAAATAGACAATGACCTGGCAGCTCTGGAGTCAAAAGAGCTTCAGACTGGAAGACAAGAAAGGCCATATCCATGAGTATACAAAGTAGGGACCTGAAAGAGAAAAGAGGGACCCCATCATGGCAGGAAAAAAAGAACAAAATGATAGGGCTACTTTAATTTTTTTTTTTTCCTTGCACATTTAAAAAACTTGTCTTGAGCTAGAAAATGCAATTTCTTTCTTAGCATTTCTGTCCTTCATTCAGCAAATATTTTGTCTGGCTGCCTTATGTTTGCTTCTCTCTTGAGCAATCAGAAACTCTGCCATCAGCTCTGGAAACAGTAGCAGTCACTTTCCTGACCCATCAGCTGACATTTAGGTCACGAGTTTTGAAGACCTCAGATTCAGGGGGTGGATAACATTCAGTCCACTCTGACTTTACCACTCACTTTTGTAGGTAGTTATTTATAATTCACCTTTCTGCAGAGGAGAGGGGTTTTCATTATGAAAACAAGCTGATGGAAATGTGTCCATTTAACCTGAGCAATCTGACACTTTTTCATATTAACCAGGCTCTTCTGAGGGTGTGATATCAGTGTCTGTAACAACACAGTAAGAAAAAATATCATGAGAGTGATGTGATGGATTTGGTTGTTAAAATAGATACATTTGATTTATCATATGCATGTCTAAACCTCGTGTGATGCTGCTGCCCAGCTGAAAACCCTCTTGGAAACTAATCTGCTATGAAAGTGAGTATATTCTTAGCAGCCTGAGTGTCACACACCAGGGCTCATGCTTCAGGGCCTGCACACCTGTAAGAACTGGCTGAGTCTCTGTAGAGGGAGTGTTTGGGAAGATGAAACAGGAAAGCCTTATAAAAGATTTTGGGAATATGAAAATTACAGGCAACATCGAAATGAAAGCCACTTTTGAAACACCAGGTCTTAGTTACTGAACAACTAGAAAACAATGGTATGGCCAACTGAAGGTAATCCCCTCTTGATGGAACAATACTCTCTGCTTGCAAGCGGGTCCAAGGGTCAGAGCAGACCCTACTAGCTCAGCAGAAGGGGTCCAAAGAGTAGTTTTTAGAAGTTAAGATGTAACACTCTATGGTAATATAAGAACTCTTATAGGCTGTATGTAAATGCTATAGGATTTGTATCTTGTACTAGATTGGTTAGTGACAATTAGAATATTCAGTACAGAAGATGATTTATTATACTGTAACCAGGACTTCAGGCACTCTATTCCTTACTCTTACTTCCATTCTATTCTCTTGCTCTTGCTCTTACACACACTCTCTCTCTCTCTCACCCGTTTACTCGCTTGCTCTCTTGGGCCTGCTCAGAGCTGAGTCTAGCAGCTCTGAGCAGTGCCCCTATACCCACGTCTTTTACAATAAACCAACTGTGTCCCAAGACCTGCCTATAGAGATCTCCGTCTCCATCCGTCCGTCTACGCCCGGTCCCGACCACCCAGTAACCTACAAGGGAGAAGACTGAAAAACCTTCACTAGGAAAGAGATGCAAAATGTCATCAACTGTTTAAAGAAATATAGGAATGACCCCAGGAGAAGAAGCACCTCAAATGTAAATCCAGTATGTAGATGTGAAACTAGTCCAGGTATGACCTGACAGTTTGCCTTCATATCATGCAGAATTGAGACCAAACTACCCAATTTTTGTGCTAGCATGCCAAGGTAAATACAGTCAGAGGCAGAAAGGAGAATTGGGACTGAAGCGCAGTGAATGCAAAGAAGTCATCAGGTATTTTTTAATTGAAATTATTTTCCTCTGCAATTTAGGGGAACTGTATTTCTCTGAGTAAATGGCATTCTACAGAAATCTTTGTTTATTAGTAGAAAAAAAAGTGATACATTTTTTCAAACTAATTATTCCAATAGATCAAAACTGAGGGAAACAAAACAACCAAAACCCAGAAACATTTGGTTTTCATCAAGCTGACACAGCTGTCAGTTTGAGCTACCACAATATCTTACGTAAGTTAAATTGCAACATTTTAATGTTACCATATTTTGTATATTGGTTTTTGGTGTGTCATCCTGAAAAAGGAAAATGGAATGATAAACCATTTGTGTGCTAATGATGTGCATAACACTTCGGTGACACAGATTTGTACTGAAATGACCCCATTTTGCTTAGTTTAATTGATTCTTAACATTTTGATGCTGGAATATGACATTTCGGTTTTTTGAAAAGAAAGAACCCAAAAATATCATTTCTGAATTTCCGTTTTTCATTTTAAATATAAATATGCTTTAAGAAAGAAAGCAAATTTTCATTCTGATTCAGGGAGAAAAGTCAGAAATTTCCCATGAACCTGAAATTCAGATCTTTATTAATATTTGTCTTTGAGCTGCATGAATCAAGATCCCCTTCTTGCCGGATAATACAGTGGTTAGATACTGGCATTGCTTTTACTTAGTGGAGTCCGTGTTAAGTGATTGGAGTTTTTGCTTGGTTTGGTTTTTCTCAGTGTTGTGTGTTGGGGAGGCTACTCTGACATAAATGACGATACTTGACATTTCTAACCCTTTTAACTGTGAAAGACTGAATCAAATTTTAGAGGGTTATTAGTCTGGAGGAGATAAGATTGTAGTATGCCCTTTTTTTTAGGCCACCCAGAGTCTACGTCCTACAGAGTTTACACTATAGAATATACTTCTTATCCCTCTGCCTCTAAGCTGACTTCTACATCCAGCCTGAAACGGTTTATACTGTTCAAAAAAAAAAGAGGCCAGAAAGTTTGAAGAAGAGGATCTAATAACCATCTCAAATGTTGCTAAAAGTGAACATATATTAATACTTTCAATAACTGAATATATTGCAAGTTCTGAAGAATTAAAACTAGTTTTAAAGGTTCTGCAGATCAAATTAATTTCTTGACTAGAACTAGAAATGTCCCTTTCAGGATAAAAAGCCACTGGAAAATCTCCTTGATACTTTTCGAATTTTCCTCAATACTTTTCTTATTCTTTTCTTTTACTATAAAAGATTTATTTAAATAGCACTAGATTCATTTCATATAGAAAACCAGCTTCAAAAGTGTGAACCTTTCTTCTTACCAGCAATTATTAAAGCCCTGCAAGTGTTTAGTCTTCTACAAAATTACAGAAAACTCCTTAGGTTTTTTACAGATGCAGGGGTCTTATTTACCCAAGAAATTCACCTTCAATCTCAAAAGACCTATCTGCTCATGGCAGGGTGATTTTTAGTTTAACTGTCCTCCTTCCCTGAGGTTTATAATCCCTATGTAGTTGTGTATAAACCAGGAATTTTTTAAGGTTCTGTAAATATCTAAATGAGGACCATTGACTTATTTTCCTGAAATTATGTCATGACATAGACCTTTTACAAATGGAAAATGTAAGTATTTTCCTAATGATCTTTAAAGGATGTAGGATTTGTTGCCCTCATTGCAACCAGGCTCCAGGACCAGCTGGCACTCACTGCTCCCCCACAGACAGCCTGACCAAATACTGGGGGGATAAATGCAGGTGGCTTCTGAGAGATGAAGGCTTGTAGCACTGCTGCAAACATGAAGCCTTTGAAAATCAATTCAGACTTGTGTT
This sequence comes from Corvus kubaryi, assembly GCF_017639235.1. Lineage (NCBI taxonomy): Eukaryota > Metazoa > Chordata > Aves > Passeriformes > Corvidae > Corvus > Corvus kubaryi. The sequence continues at coordinate 14,103,567 of NW_024581108.1, forward strand.
TCTTCTACTCTCTCTCTTTCTGAGATTTATTTCAGCTGAATGCTGTCAGTGCTCTCAGTATTACTGGCTCTTGGAGCCTAGAGTTGCTTTAGCAAACCAACTCTGTCTGACTCTGTCTTCAGTATGTTTTGAAGTTGTTTTGGCTGAAGGAGGAACTGGTGATTGCAGAAAAAGCCCCTTTTTCTCCAAGCCATTGCTGGGCTTTACATTTTCTAATGCTGGAAACAGATCAGAAAAGAGGAGGGGAGGCAAGCTCCTCAAAGCCCTTCTGTAGGACTGCTCTGCTCCCACCCTCAGGACAGGCTATCTGTGAAGATCAGCTCACATCCGAGATGCTGCAGCTTCTCAACACGTGCCAGCAGAATCCGCAGAGTCCTGGCAGAAGCATGCTAATGTCTTTGGGGTAGCTACTTTATGTTCATTTAAAATGCAATTAAACAGAACAAATACTGTGAGGAAATGGACAAGATTTTACATTTACATACAAAAATTAAGGGGAAGATCTTTTCATCACATTATAAATTTTATATAAACATTTTGGAAGGGAAATAATATGTGGTGATAATATAGACTGATATAATGAAATAACTAGAATGATGGTATTGTCGTCCATGGGGTCAAAAATTGTTCCCAGGAAAGAATTAATAATTTATGGAAATGTTTATCTCTGTAATTAAATGCTGGAATTGGGAGTCACATCCTGCCAAGTTGTTTTAAATCCACAAAATTTAACTCTAAACTCTAGAAGTAGAGACTTGTATGAAAAAATAACTTTAGAATGTTATTGTATTTTTGTCTAAAAAGGCTCCTTTGCTCTGATTTATAATGGGATGCACCTTATTTTCAGACAAAATGCAGGATGCAAGCAAGTGAAACCATGGGATTTGTCTTGGAAAGGAAATTGAAAATGAGCTACGAATCTACGCTTTTGTACATGTAGTGTAGTTGTACCAAATGGTAATTACATATTTCAACATATTTATTAACAAGTTTATGGTCTGTAGGGCTAGACACTGTCAGCTGGAGCACACCTGCCCACCCACTGATACACATGACAAAGTTCCTGGTTAGGTGTTCTTGAGCTTGAACAAGGAATTTTCTTTATAAGGTCACAGAACTAAAATTGTAATAAAGCATTTATGTTGAATACTACTTTTCTTCAAGAATCTTCTGAGCCAGTATGGCTTGTACAGCTCTTTGAATACACCAGGAGTTCAATTCTAATCCAGACTAAAGGGATGAATTCCCATTTCAATGAACTTTACTGAATGAATGCAAAAGTGAAGGCTTAGCTTTTGGCAGGCTACCTCCTGTATTTTTTTCTGAATAATGTTAATGAATTTGATATTATCGTTATGTAACCACTGCATTTCATTTTTAATCTGAATAATTGAAAAAAAAAAAAAGCTGGAGGCAGAGGGAGAATGGGGGAAGGGGAAAGTTACTTGAAATGCAATCTGCCTTGGTTGCAACTCGTAGGTACTAATCTTTCTTGGCAAGTAGAATGCACTGAATTTGTGGCATTGAATATAAGTGGGAGAGAGCAGAGGTGAGTGGGAGAAAAACACGAATTCCCACTTGTCCTTGAACAACTTGGCCAAAAAGTTCAGCCCTATCCTTCCTTATGCCGCATAAATCCACACAAAGGTAGGCACAGGGGAAGGCTGTTTCTCTAAATAGCCAAGAAATATTACTAGCAAGAGGGTTTGGAAACACTGTGTGCCTGTGGGAGCAATGAGGAAATGCTAAAGGACCAAATCCCTCATGCTTCCTCTGCATTGGAAGGCCGTGAGGTTGAATATGATACTGTGGGAGTCACACTTACCCAGAAAATATCTGCCTGGATCCCCCAAACCCTCAAGCCCTCAATGAGCCTGGTAAAAGTCCCATCTTTCCTCATTACCACCACAGAAACACACGATTACAAGTGCCACAACTGGGCACTATTAAAAAAATCCCTTTTTGTCCAGTGAGCACTGACTGATACAGCTATGGGGTCATCATACAAAAGCAATCCATTATTTTGATTAGTGTAACACTTAAAGGCCAGCTTCCACATTAACTATTTTAATTGTCAACTACAACAGCACTGTGGTGTAACATTAAAGGTGCTCTAAAGTTTGCTGCTTGCTGACAGTGCAAGACAGTTCTGCAAACCATAACACTTTCACAAATGCTCTGAGGCAGGCAATATATATTTTATTTTTTTGCCTGTGTAGTTTGATTTAACATGAGTTTGTCTGAGAAAAGTCCAGATGGCTGGATTGTTATTAGTCACCCACACACACTGTTCTCTTGTAGAATGAAAATTTAAATTCTGAAAAAATAAGGATGAGGCTGTTTTGTGTTCAAGTCTTTTGTTGATTTGCTTTTTAAATAAGATTACATCAATTCCTTGATGAAAATGTTATTTTTCTTTAATTTGAATGAAATTTCAAGGAAGCTGCTCTAGATTTATTCAGTAGAGGACCAGTCCCCTCCCTCACAAATGGTCAGACGTCTGGTCTCCTCAGCTGCCTTTAGATGTTTCTCTGAATAAGTCCTATATTTTGATATTCCCTTAACCCTTAAAGGTTAGAGTGAATTTTCCAAGGAGTCTCTTGCTTGTTTTCCTGCCCTCAGGCAATGGTCTGCCTCTGACACCTTTATCATCTTCCTGCATCACCACCTGGGACAACACGAAGTGGCCTTGTTTCCTTAAAGCACGGAATAAATACTAATGATGGATTTTTCTCTCTGAATCCCACCAGTGTCCTCTGAGGCAGCCTTCTTCCCTCAGGTCTCTTTCATCCTTTTTTTTTCTTTTTCTAGCCTATAGTCAGATAATTTATTTTTTAAACATCATTATGAGGTCAAACAGGCCAGTCAGTATCTGCTGGAGCTGCTGGCTGCCCCTGCAGTCAAATCAAGTCTTCTGCCATCACATATCCTATAAACCCTTATTTCTTTGATGCCAGCATTTGAATTCAGACTTTATTTTGTAGTTTTTTAGTCTTGATGAGATTATGGAAGAGATTTTTCAAAGGCATAAACAAGACTTACATGACCAAGTCCCTTTGGCTTCCAGCAGGACTAGTCAGTGCCAGAAGCATTTTGTGCCCTTGACAATCTTCCCCTATTTATCAAACAAAGATGGGACAAATAAAAGGTTCTTTCATTTTAAAGGAATTTGTAGAGATCATAAATTGAGGCTTAGATAGATAAACAATTCAAATCCAGTGTGCTTTGTAGTGGAACTATGCCCCAGAGTGCACTGCATACAAAGACCCAGAGCATGTCGGATGCAACAGCAGTCAGGGCCTCTGCTGGTTGAATGCCAGATGTGTCAGACCCACAGGATCTCCAAATGCAGGGAGTGGGGTGAGAGAGGAGGTTGCTGGGGTGGGACAGTGGCAACCAGTGAGGGACTGGGAGGAGGGAGGTGTCCAGTGTGAGGAAATGGAATATTTAGGGAGAAACCAGATGGAGTAAGGATCTCTATTCCTATCTTGCTTCTCTCTTAATTTGGGAAGGTCTCTCTCTGCAATACGGCATGACACAAAATTTGGCATTTGTGGTGACTACTGAAGGAGGAGACTGCTAATAATATGAAGCTTCCAGCAGAGGAAAAAGCAATTGGATATGAGCTGCTTTCTCCACCTCTCACCTCCACAGATCGAAGTACTTAAGTGTATACCATTCATTAAGTAAAATCCCACTGCTGAATACTGTTTACCTGATAAAGAGTCTTTTTTGTCACTGTTCCAACTAATCAGTGTTTCCTGTGCAAATGGAAAGAATCTCTAAGCTCTGAATCATCTAGTGAGTCCCCTGCTGTTGCAGATAATAGCAGGGTGTGGGTGGGCATGGCTGAATAATATGCCTTTAAATTCCCTTTGGGTTATAAGCTCTTGAGGCATAATGACTTTTTAGGTACTCTCTCATATGTCATAATGTCACATCATATAAGGTAAATATGACTCATGTAATCCAGTTTGATACATTGCCATTAGAATATGCTGAAGGGTTTTTTATGCAGTGAAATACTCCATGTGAAGGGTTCTTCCCCTGCATTTTACTGTTTCAGGTGGCAGTGTTTGCAGGAATGCAACCAATTCCTCCCATTAACCCTCAGACAGAGGAATCTCAAGAGCCTTTTCAGAGTCTCTTGATGTGGCAGAGCACAGCACAGTTAAAAAGACCTGCTGAAAACGGTGTAAAAGTCGCAAGTTTTGACCCTCAGGAAGAGAAAAATATGGCTATTTTAAGAGACAGACCCTCTTAAATCCCTCTGGTAAACAGCAGGATCTGCAGTCTGTCAGTGTCTCGAACTCTCTGAAATCTGCTGAACCATTTGGCACTGCCTTATAGTTGAAAATGTTTTTTCTTCATATGATAACAGGAAAAGGAGAGATTTTGTTTCTTGTTTTTTTTGTTTTGTGTTTGCTTTTATTTGTTTTGTATGTAACATCGAGGAGATGCCTCAGAGTAGTAAAAAACTGTCCCAAGTAGGTATTTTTTTCTATGTTTGCTTGCCAGGTAATCACAGCAGTGATTTGGCATTCTAGCTAACAGGGGGTAAACACAGAAATATGGAAGCATTTAGGCAAGCAGGTCACTGCTCTCTCTTAAAAGAACTGTCTAAAATAAATTTAAAAAAAAAAAAAGTTCTTCCATAAGCCCCTGGAACAATAGATCATTATTTTCTCACCCGTTTTGGTGGGGGTGGAGTTGCTGAGATGGAGCCGATTATGCCAGCTGCAGGGCAGTGTGGCATTGCACAAACAGCAGAGCACAGGCTGTGCTTTCCAAGGAGAACCTTTGGATTGTTTGGAGTCCACCAGGAAGTCAACTCTGCCCCGGTTTCCGATGTGATTCAATAGGTTATTTTCCAGAGATGTCTGGAGCCAGAATAAAACCCGTCTAACAGGGCCATCCAGAATATTCCCATGATTATAAAACCACAGAGGGACAACTTGTTTTGGGAGGGGTACTGACAATGAACAACAAACAGGGTATGCATTATCAAGCAGATATTGTGTTCTTGAATAAAAGACTGATAATGCCTGGACACAAAGGGCTGCTTTCTGCTCACAGCTATAAACAGACTACTTCTACTGACTTCAGACAGCTGTATGTAACTCAGAGGAGAAACTCAAAGTTTTTTGTCTGAGGTGTACTTTATTATTAATTCTCTCTGCACCCTCCACATTTCATGACTCACTTCTGCAAGGCATTCACTTCTTTGATCTGGGCTGTAGCCTCATGCACCTCCAAGAAGAGGGGTATGAGGTGAAGAGGTTTGGCTTCTGAACTGTTAACTGATGTAGTCACAGGAGAGGCAGTGATACTTGTCCTTTTGGCACCGGTTTTCCCTTTCCTACCTACTTCCCCTATCATGGTGACACAAGTTATTGGGGCACCACTGCCCTCTGCCCCGCCCCTTCTCACAGGTGCCTTTGACACACAGGGTAGTCACAGTCTCCCTTCTCACTTGCTGTCCTGCCCTGTAAATTCATACTAACCTCTGAATATCTGGGATGCTTGTGGCTGTGCTTTTCTTCTCTCCCCTGGTGTTTATTTCTTTGGTTTATGATGCTTCCTGCCAGGTACACGTTATTGCAGTCAAAAGGGCCTTGCAGATATGAATATGTAGCCCTCGTCTCGAGCGAACCTTTGTTACAGTCATTGCCACAGAGGCATCTGGATGTGCACAGATCCATCTGACTCAAGTGGAGCAGTCACAGTGCCTTTTACTTTGTTCACCTACTTAACACCACTGAGTGATGCTTGTTAAGAGCTCCTCCTTTGGGGTGAGGCTGAGTAAGTCCAAGTATGTATCATGTTTTCCTTGTGGAGGTATTAATGTATCCTGAAATCCTACTCCTTCCCCTTTGGGCACAAAAGGACTTAACAACTGCAGATTCTTCTGTGCATGATGGCTGAGAGAGAGAGACAGTGATATAGGAACATTTAGGAACAGTATTCAGTGTTATTTTGTAATGATGCTGAACAGGAAGAACAAGGGTATTCAGTTCATCTGGTACTTTGGAGATAGACTTCCTTGCAGTGGGGTGGACCAGGATTGCTTAAGTATCTGGAATATTAATTTGTGTCTGTGAAATAACTTGAGAAAATAATGGTAACAAGTGAAACTATTCTAAATTTCAAGTCTTGTCAAGGACATATGCACAACTCCCACTCTGAATAGTGGCTATGGAAACAAAATAAGCATCTGGAGCACTCATGTCCTTTATTGTGTATGATGCTGAACAAAGAGCAAAGAAAAAATCCTGCACCACTGAAAGCAAATGATGCAATTCTGATAGACTTGCTGGAGATATTGTACTCACTGTTTATTATTATTTCCCCATCTAATATCCTTTTTATCAAATACCTTCGCAGCAAAATGTTAGACTGTTTCACTCTGTCAGTTTTTAATTGGGAGAATGTGATCAGCACTAGTATCAGTTCCAAGAAACACAGATAGCAGTTTAAGAACTTGTCTGTTGCTTCTGCCAAGTACTTCTTTCAGAGAGGAGAAAGATGTTTCGTCTTTCACTGAAAGCAATGGGAATCAGAGCAGCTCTCCTGAGATCACCTTCCTGTCTGTTGCAATGATCAGCAGCAGAGAAAGAGTGGCTTTTAAAAAGACTACTGGCACATGGGCAACACAAAGGAAGCTGCACATTGTGACATTCCTAAAGAAAGAAGCAAGAGGTTCAATGGTTGCTTTATGAATCTCACAGCTGGATCACTAAGGTAGGAAACATAAGCAAGCTATCATGTCACTCTTACAGGAGTGGAGAAAAGATGCTCCTCTCACTGCCTAGAGAAGCTGAGCTGCTGCAGTACTTTTCTAATCCATGCAAGTCATATGCATATTTCCGAGCTTCAGCTTTAAAAAATAAAACCATAAAAATGCAGTGTGCTGCAGCATGAGTGAGTTTGTGTTTGGATTGCAAAAGAATTTTAGATGAGTTTTTTCTGTTAGCACACAACCTTGCTGCTGTGCAGCTAGACTGACGGGAGTATTTAAAGGGGAAAAATTTAAAAATTGCTTAAGGGTTTAAAGATTAATAAGCATGGCAAAATCTTCCATAACTAGGCAACAGTTGCTGGCCTTGGTGCTCACATGTCTTTTCTGATTCTTTTCTCTAATCCTATTTCACTGCATATGGATGTGGGGTGGAAAAACAGTGTATGATATCAGGACAGAGATTATCAGTAGAAATTAGTTAAACTTTCTGTGTTCTCACAAAGCAACCATTTCCATTCTGCAACAGAAGACTCCCTTGCTGTTATTCCCATGGCATGATGATGAGCATCACCAGCTGCTCTGTTCTGAGTGATGGAGATACACAAACTGTAGAAGAGAAATACCACTATATTTTTTCCGGAGATTTCAGACTGAGCAGTGTTTTCCAAGTAGCATCTCTCACTAAAGCCTTTGGATTTTGTGTTACTTGAGAACAGAAATGACTCCTCTTTCCCTTTATGACTTGTATATACGGGCTTGCACACAAGCACACAAACACACTTCTCTCTCTTTCACTTGCCAACCAGTAATATACTTGACAATTAAAATGTTTCTCTCTCAAATTACTCAATGACACATGGTCCTCCAGTATCTTTCTGTTCACATTCAGAAGAGGAGCGATGCCTTGGAACTTCCGAAGAAACAAAGAAAAAAATTGGCATTTTTGATTTTTTGTAATGAAGGAGAGAGTGGTTTACTAAAATTCAGATGTGCTTTTTTTCCCCATGAAAATACAAAACTTCTAAAATGGAAAAATTATTTTAAACATCTCCTTAAACCATTCCTTATGGCATGTCTTTCAGAGTTTTGTATCTAAGAGCTTTGCTTTTTTTAACCAAATACAAAAAGCCACATTGAACAGTCATAATACTAGTACTCAGCTTGTGTCTCTGAATGCTTAAATTAATTCTGTTCAGGATTTAGCAAACATCCACCTTCAAAGAAATCAGTCTGTTTGAACTCAATTTAGGCTACAGTAAATGCACAGGGCTAATGCATGTGGAAGAAAAGGCTATGCTTCTCCACATCTAAAACTGTATAATGTGTAAAGGCCTAGAGGCTTTTATGGGCCGATACTTTCAAAATATTCAATTGCCAATCAAAAATGTAGAAGAAATCATGTCCTAAAGAGGTGTAAATCTTTAGTGAGTTAAACTCACGATACTGAATGGGAAGCATAATTTCTGGATCTGGTCAGAGTTAGGTATATATTCATGTTGGGAATATGTACACTAAAGTGCTCATGAAGAGAAGTAAGAGTAAAAATACAGCTTGAAGGTTAAGTGAAAAGCAGTGGTGTTAACTTCTCTGACTGACCTTAAAATTCTGTGAGAAGGATATATAAAGTCTCCTAATGCAGGGAATGGTTGCACAGGGAAATGAGAAGGAGATTAATGATGGTGTGGAAGGGTGAATGAGTTCAACAAATGCCAAACAGTGATTTTTAAGTATATTTATAGTTCTACAGAACTCGCTTTTTAGAATTCCCAGGGATTAATGAATTTGTTACATTGATGTGTCTGTTCTACTGAAATAATATTACTTATGTAGGTAGTTTTTGTTGGGCTTTTCATTTGGTCTTTTTTTATCAGGGTGGTTAAGACAGATCCTAAGACTGACTCACCCAAAGGAGTTCTGGGTGGATTGGTAGAAAAATGCACTTCAGTATTTATTATGATGACATTTTTTGTGTGGGGCAACATACATGGCATAACCACTGAAAAGCCCGTGCAGGAGAGAGAAAACAGCTATGATTTCCTGAGGAAGGTGGGAATGAAAATAATGTTTTCTGTAGAAGTTATGAAAATAAATCTTTTGTGGGAATGGTGTCCAGGAGAAGGTTGTGTAGGGAGCCAGGCTGCAGACAGAGGCAGGATGTTCTGCAGTCAGTGCCCAATCTCCCAAAGGGCCCATGGCGGTGCAAGGGGATTCCACTGCAGCCTGGGCAATTTTTGCAACCTCTTCCACAAACTGCCTGTTTAACAGAAGATTGTTTTACATAGGGATTTTTATCAGCTCTTTTCATGCAACTTCCATACCTATTAGATTAGGTTCAAGTTTCACTTGCATTCACACTGTATCCAGACAACATGGATAAACTGTCCAGGCCTTCTGTTGTTCTGCACATTAATTAAGATCCACAGTGGCCTAACGGAGCATGTGGCTGCCTGGCTCCCACTTCCTACCACTTTCTCAGCATCACTATGAGCCATAAAGGGGAACACATCTGTTAAAAGGTACCTTTTGCTAATTGAGGGTGAAGTGTCCCAGCCACAAAGGACAGATGTTACTGTACAGAGGCTCTGTCTCTAGAGCTAGATTATTCAGCAGAGCATTTGTTCCTGCATTGTTATTTTTTCTTAAACTTTGAAATCCCGCACTCATTCAAGAAACTCAAAGTGTTAGGAAAATCCTTCATGTTTCAGTAAATGTACAAGAGGTTCAGGAAACTGGCTACCACATTAAACAGTTACCCTGTGGCCTGCACTGTAAATGAAGAGGAATAACAGCAGTTATTGAAAGTTGTTCTACTTTGTCACAGAGCTACTGGAGTTGCCTGAGCAGCATTGCTTGCTTTTTTGAAACCCTAGAGGAGAATATGACCTAGGAACAATCATACCTTTGTAGTCCAATTGTTCCCATGCTTTAAAAAAAAGAAAATTGTGAAGGGAAAAGTGATCAGGGTAGCAATATTGTGCAATGTGGCTATGTTTTAAAGTTACTCAGAAAGTCTATATACTGTTACATTGCTTTCAGACACAATAAAAGGCCAGTTATTAATCCTGCAATTACCTAGCCTTATCACTGCTATCCACACAGGCTGACTGAGGCTGGACTTCTAGATGATATTGTTTTCATTACAGTAACCAAAGTGAAATTTAATTAGAGACCCATCTCTCAAACTGACAATTAAAAAATATAAGGATTAGGAAATTAATATTAATACTTAATTACAATGAGAGATTTTGCCATTCTGGATTGGGGATTTTTGATAGTCTGGGTAGGTCTTCTATCAATTCCCTCTTTAGTGGCTGTAAAGCATGATTATGGGGATGGGAAGAAATGCTGTTCATGACATTAAAAAGCATATCCTTCTTGTCAGCTCTGAGCATGGAACAGGAATATCTAATCAAAAGGGTTTGCACTGGATCATATCAGTTCCTGACTGAAAACTCTAAATCCACATTGTAGGAGCAAGACAAAATGTTCTACAGGTAACAGAAATGGAAAAAATGAATTGATAGGGAGATCAGACTGTGACTAAATGGAAGCAGGGAAGCTGAAAGGCAGTATTTTAATAAGGAAGGCTTTTGTACGGTTTTCAGGTACAATTGGGCAGATTTGTATAAAACAAAATTTCATCCTGGAGACCATTTAAATTTCATTGATAAGAATGGACTTCATTGCTTCATTTAGAAACTTCCATTCTGGCTTTTTCCCCCTTATTTCTTTGTATAAAAATAAGAACCATCTGTAGAAAAAAAAAAACCCACCACACAACTTGTTTGTGTGACTGCTTTGCTGTTGTTGTTTAGATTTCTAGGAAACAGATGCATGTTTCTCATTTGGGGAAAGCATACATCTGTTCTGCCAAATTCTCTCCAGAAATTCTTAATTTTCCAGTAAGAGTGTATTCAAATACATTTGAAAATAAGAAACTTTCCCTCCATCATCAGTGTGCACACAGATATGTTACAAAGAAAGATGGTCATTTTGACATGGTAAGGAATTGTTTTCTCAACAAATCCATAAGTGTTTGCAAAATGCTATATAATAATTTAGATTAGAAGAACAAAAGAGAGGGTAGCAACTAATTTACTTCTGTAATATGTGAAAGAATATTTGCACAGTAGGAGCTCTTACAGTCTCATATTGAAGAGTGACATACAATTCAACAAAGCCAAAACGAATAAAAATTCATGTGCAAGGTTTAATAAAGATGTAATTATGTCTACAAATTACTTAAACCATTGAGTGGAATTCTATAGTAGCGTTATTATGTTCTTTCATGGCTTAAATGTTTTGTAGGGAGGTTATCACTCTCTGTTACATTTACAGCTCTTCTCCAGAAAAGGGAAAAGGGGAAATAATTTCAAGAGTTCTAAATGTTAGTCTACTTTTGGATCTACTTCAAAACATTACATTGTATATTTTTCCATTGTTTCTTGTTTTGAAAAGAAAAAAGGACTACAACTATGTTGTAGTCTGGTAACAGCACAGGACTCATGTTCGTATGTGCCCATTTCAGGGTTTGGATTAAAGTGCCTTGCATTAAGGTATCTTCCTTTGCCTAGGGGATTTTTATCTTCAGCTTAGAAATAGAAGATGAAAAAATGCATAATCAGTAGTCAAATCCTAGTGCAGAAGGAATCTCTGAGTACATCAAGTAGAGCAGACCTATTAACTTGTTCACCTTCAGGGAGAAGATCCTACAGCAGCAATGCATTTTGGAAATAAATTTGAAGCAGGTGGACAGAGCAGCAGGAGGGCAGTATCAGGCTAATACAGCAGGAGGGCAACACCAGCCAGTTAGAAAAAAGTGAATCATATGGACTGTGGGGAGCTGCACATTAAAATTGCCAAACTGACTATTTCCTACTGCAGGTCTTAAATAAATTAGACCTGCACAGAAATGCAGGCAGTGATATCTCCCCACATGGCACAAATAACAATGGAAATGAAAGCAGCCCATGTATGCTCCAGTAAAGCCCTGAATGCTCAGGTGGGGTGCTGCTTCAGTCCCATTCAAGCCTGTCACTGTAAGTGAAGCTTGTGGCCGGATGTAAATGTCCCCATAGGTATTTCTTAATGTTGCTGGTATTGGCTACATAGCAGTGAATTTTTTTCAGTGCAACAAATACAGCTCCTTTTGCTTTATATTCCTCTCTAAATCCAGTACTGGTGCTGTCAGGTGGTGGTGGTGTGGGACTGGTAGGAGACAAGTGCTCAGCAGGGAGGTCACAGCTTCCTGAAGGAATGACAGGAATGGAGAGGCATCTCTGAATACACTAGAGAGTGAGAAAGCTGTGCTAAGCTGCTGCTGCAGCATGTCCAGCCGAGGCACCCTGCAGCCTCCAGAAATCCTTTCCCAGGTCACCACAGGGACTCTGTTTTCCCTTGAGCAGCAGATATAAAGAGCTGCCTTGAGTTAAAAGTGAGTCTTCAAGTGGCAATACAGGGCTGGAGACTTCTGTGCAGGGCCACAGAAAGAAACTTCACGCTTCAGAAAGGGGTGGAAGGGGTGGCTTTGTTCAGACACTCTAATAGACTTAAAATGGCCCTTGAGTGTACTACCCAGGATGCCACTTGAAACAGGACAGATCCACTCATCCTCAACCTTCATCTTGCCAGAATAGCCCCCGACTGCCTTGATTTGTCACGCTAGTTAATGTGTGGCTGCTTGCACTGAAGTGCATCAGTTTGTTCATGTATCCACACCTCTGCTGCTCTGCTTCTGGAGGTCTGTGCTGTTGGCTGGTGCTCCTCGGGCTGCTGCTGGCAGTAGCTCTGCCTGGATGTTGCCCACCTGCCTGTCTGTCCAGAGATGGCTGATATTCCGCCTGCTGTCACTCTGGCTGTATCTTTTTTTTTTGTCTGTGGCAGCTGGCCTGGTTGCAGGTTGATTTGTTGCATGCAGTGTTTTTTCTCCCCTGACTGCATACCTTAGGCTACAAATTATACTCTGAATTTTCCATCCCACAAGGTTGCAATGGAAAAACAGTTGTATGCAGAATAAATCTCCTGCTGACTTCAATGGGACAGTAATCATATCCCAAATCACCAGTGCTACAGGGTTCATCATGAAGTTTAGCTCTTTCCTCAAAATAATGCACATTTGAGAATAGTTTCCAGAAATTTATATTTTTGTGGAAATGTCCCTGCTCCCTTATAGAGGCTTCTTAGCATTTGTGCTTCTAGGCCTCACCTCTTCTTAAGAAGCACTCTTGAGAATGTGCCTTTAGCAATTTCAGTCTGCAGAAAGTTCCTCCTAAAGAGTCTTGGTCTGCATTTCATTCCATTCAACCAGTGAAAATGATTTCTTGCTGCTGAAGAAAGTATTCTTTCAAGGCTGACATTGTCCCTTTAGTCTCCTGAGAATGGAGCTGAATTTTTGAAAGAGCAAACTTCTCTGCTGCACATTTTGAGAGTCATTGGAGTTTGCCTGAGGTTCCTCTTCGTCCTCCCAGCAAACTACACAAATTAATGAGACAGCATTTGGAACTCTGTCCTCTTTATTTCACTACTTTACAGAGAAGCTTGAGATACTGGGAGGGTCTGCCCACAGATGAGTCCCCAGCAAACAGAGGTCCCTTAACAGTATTTCATAGTTACAGGATTTGATTATGCAATGTTGTACCATGGGTCCATTTACAATGACCTTCTTGTGAAATTCTTTCCACTGTAATTACTGGAACATCAATGTTTGTCTTCTAACCATGGTTTTAGAAAAGGTTTAACACTCAGCTATAAATCATCGTCTGAAAACTGGCAAGTATGTTAGTGCAGAAACATGTTTCTAAAACTTTGATGTGATGAGTTTGCTGTGATTAGTTTAAAGAAGGATGGAAATAGAGGCATCAAACAGATTTAGGTGGGGTATTTTTCTATTTTGATAAAGAAAAAAATTTAAGATCAAAGTTAATTCACCATAATGCTAACCTTGGAGCTTTTGGGATGTCTTGTGGTAATGAAATGAGATGTCAGAATGGAGCCTCAGGACAAGTGTGCTGAGGGCTATCCAGCCACGTAGGTTGGGTAGTGCAGCTTGTGATTCAGGTGCCCTGTGCAGACCCCATCTACTCCCACCTGCAGCACCACAGACCATGCAGAAAGCAAAAACCCTTGCAAAATTGAGGTTATTATGTCATACTCTCAATTGTGATGATATCACTTCCCAGAAGTCTCTACTTTCAGACCACCTAAGGAATAAAATAATTTCCCTAACGAAAAAAGGGAAGATCTCCTTTGCAAATAATTGTAATGAGGTTTGAGATTTTCAGTTCTTACAAGTAAAAAAATTATATAGCAATTGTACATAACAAAGGTGATCTATGCTAATTCAATTTTATGTTCATAAAAGCCATTAGTGGACAGTCATCATTAATCTTCCAGCAAAAAATGGCTTTTGGCTTCTGCTCCATGATCTGCTTTATTTCTTGGGGTACACACCTTGTCTCAAGGTCATAAGCTTTAAAAGTTTTCAAGGGGCTTGTGCTGATTGTCCTTCACAAGGTCTGGTTGTTCACAAGGTCTGTACTGAATGTGTCAATATTAATTTATTTCTTATCATGCTAAGGTTTAGTTGAGGATTTTTTTGCTTGAGAGTTTGGGTTGCAGTTTATTTGCACAGGATAGTTTGGCTGACATCATTATTAACTTAAAAAAAAATGTGGTAGTGACTATGGTGTCAGGTAAAAGTCCCAACTTACAGCCAATTAATAAGGTAGAAACTACATTAAAAAATGAAACTTCTACAGTTGGTCTATTGTGAAGCTAATCTGGAGCGTAAAGTTTACCTACAGGATGGAGCTACTGTTGTCAATAATTACTGGAGGTTCTGCACAGTAAGTGACTGCTTTGGCAGGTTAAACAGTTTGAATGTATTATCTCAGGAGCAAAGGGTCAGCTCTGCCAGTTCTGTGAAAGACTTTTGCTGGGAATCCTGTGGACACAAGCTCTAGTTTCATCCATGCCAGTCAAGAGAAAAATTTGGTGGTACACTCCTCAGACTAGGCTAAGGAAATAGGATGAAGATGAAGGAGTTAAAAACAGAATTTAATGAGTTAAAAACAACAGAACCCCAAAAGAGTTTAAGTTGAATCTATTCCTTTTCATAGCACTCCTAAAATGTGGTGGGTGACTGAGGGATAGAAAATCAAAGTCCCTTTCTTCAGCAATAGGTTGATTTTATCACTTGAAAAATATACAAATTTCAAACCTGGAGTCAGGATTAAAATAATTATTGTGGGTGTGCTAATAGGAAATCAAACTTTCTGAAATTGTTCTTTTTTAAAAGCAAACTCCCTCCAAAATATTGATTCAATACTTTAGGGAAAATATGGAATTCTGAAAAGATGAACAGGTTCAAAGTCTGTTTTAACCAATGGGGTCAGGTATTCCCCTTGTTTTCTAGATATTCACACAATGAAGAGTAGAAAACAGAAGTGCAGTACAATCACTGATGAATGAGAAAGAAAATCAAAAGCAGGGCAAAAAGTCTCATACACAAATGATAAAAAATTTACCTGCTTCACCTGACACTTCACTATTGACTTTATATAATGTGGAAAACAATCATAACAGAAATAATAATATACAGTGTTGGTAACTGAAAGCAGCACAAATTGAGTGCAAACAACACGAAAAGAGAAAGTCACCAGTCCAGTTAGTCAATAAAGATCACAATTTTCAAGGGCCATGTTTGAATCCCTGTTGTTAATCAGGCTCCCAATTTACAACAGATGATATTGTGCAGCTGGTGATTGATAATCCTTTCGGGCCTAATGTCGGTTCTTCCCTGAACCATGAAGACACAGCTTGTGTGTGTTTGAGAACTCATAGATTGGTGAGCTCCACAGTTCACCAGCTGCCCAAATTACTTTCTATTGAAAAAAATGTGTTTATATGGGGGGAGGGGAGGAATGAATTTTAATATTTCTCTGGGTTTTTTTGAGGTATGGAGGAAAATTTGCAACACTTTGAACATAAAAGTGAAAGCTATTAGAAGCAATAATATTGCTAGAACACAAACATCTGTCACTCATGCAGACATCATCCTGTAAACCCACCTATGTATCTCTGTTTTCCCTTATGATTGTATTGGGGTAGCTTGTGGCATGACAGTGATTTGAGTGACAGATGTCCAACCTGGAACAGAGCTATGCATATTTATATTTGTTTACAGGGCCTCCTCACTCCTGAAAGATGTAAATTTTAAAATTTGCTTTTATTGAGAAAAGGAATGGTGAGGAAAAGGTTGTTACCTTGGAATGCAGAGTCAAAGTTATTGTAGGGCTCCGGCTTTCATAAAAATTTTACCAAGTTTTTAAATTGACTAATGAAAATAAGCATGAATAATTTAAATGGAGACTGCATTTTCTATATTAGAACCATACTATACCAACACAACAGAAGAGACAACACTTGAGACACAGCTTAACTTAATCCTCTTCCTCCCAGACTTTGATTACAATCTTCAAAAGTGCTACAGAACCTCTATATTAAAGGCAGATTTTCCCCTATCTTCATGCTAAATTATTGTTAGATTACTGGAATGCAACCTTAATAAGTTTAATCAATGAGATTTTAATTTTTGTATGTGGCCTCAGTGATAAAATGAAAATTGGATAATTATTTAAACTTTTAGATATAGACCACTGGAGACTTTTGCGTTTCAAGATATTAAAACCTTTCCATGAAATTTTTTGTTGTTGTTGTTATATATCAACTATAACAAATTAATTCCCAATTCCAACAGGTCTATGAAGAATCAGGCAGTTTTTTTGTTGGCATGGGCATGACAATCCAAATACTTAAACTTTTAGTCCTATTTGACCATATCTGTGTTTTCTTTACTGTGTACCAGATGTAATGGGTCACATATCCCATATAAACTAAGCTTTCTGCCCAGAGATCTTAAATGTGGGCAAAATACGGTCCTTTGCCAGTAAAACCATGCTCCCTCTTTAACGATACCAATCTGTAAAGTTGGCATTTTGCATTATGTGCTTATTTGTCAAGTAGTAAATTGATTTGTTCAAGAGAGAAAGAGAATAATGTGCAACCTAATAATCCTGAACTACTGTAGTATATGACAGAAAGGTTTAGGTGCTTATTTTCTAAAGGCCACGCTCGCATTTTAAATCGGTGCTCTTTGACCTGAGACAAGAAAGAAGGGGAAAGAAAGGTAATTTCTACCTGATCAGTGCTACCCTATCCTGGGCCCTCTAATCTGGTGTCCATCAGGCAATCAGCACAGTCAGCTGGCCTCTCAAAACTGCATCCATTTTCTCTTTCTTGCTTGTGGGTTTTTGCATAGGTAGCCTGTGAAGAGCAGAGAGAAGAAGGTGAAGTGCAGGTCAATATCTTGCAAGGGGTCTCTAGATGAAGTTTTTCACAAGGCAGGAGAGAAAGCTGTCTCAATTAAAATTATTAGGAAAAAATTTAACTAAATGAAAGTAATATTTAATCAATTTTAGCGATTAGTTTTAAATTAGAGATGCAATATTTATACGGTGAGCCAGAATATATAATCTTAAATATTTGCCCAGGATACTGGACCAACAAATATTCATAACTATAGCTGGCTATACTTTTTGTGATAACCACTGATTCTGTGATAACAATGCTTGTTTTCACAGAAATGAAAAGCTTCTGTCTTGAACAGTTTTTCATTCTGAAGCCTGTGTTACCTTAAATCAGGTACTAAATGACTAGTGTCTGATTTTCCCACAGTAATAGTGAAGCAGCCTTCCCCAGCGGCTTCTTCTCCCCAGACGTCGCTGATTTATGGCCAGTTCTGGAGCACCAGTTTCTGTCATGTCTATTGCTTATTTTATTTCTTTTAAATTATTGTTACTGTTGTGATAGAGCACAGAGTATCTTGTTGCAAACCCTATGGGCACTGGTTAAAAAAATAGAACACTTCCCTTTCCTTATCAAGTTTAAAATTACTCCATCTGAAGATAGAAACTGTGTGAGAAAAACTAAAGCTATTGCAAGAAATAACAGCGTAATAGTGAAATGATTATGCTTCCCATCACAGAGGTGGTCCGAAATGTGAAAATGTCATCAAGTATCTTGGAAAAGACATTTTTTGAAATTACAGCCAGATCTACACTTCAGCCAACAGAACAGGCAAAATGAGATGTACTCTGACTCTTTATACAGAGAAAAATTGAGGTCTCTTAAATATCTGTTAGTCTGAGGTAGAAATTTTGGAGCTGCAATTTTGTGCTTGAATTAAACTGTTCCCATTCCTAATTTTATTATAGGCTTTGTAAGAGGAATGGCTAAATGTCTGCTCATTAGTACTGATCTCAATCTTTATCTCAGGAGACTTTTATCATAATTAGTGTTAATTCTATTAAATTAATTGAGAGGTTGTTATTTTCATCTCTAAATGGTGTGTATTTTTGATTGACTGGTCAATGACAAGTCTCTTTTCATTTTCCACTATAATAAGGCTACAAAAAAGAAAAGAAGTGGAATGGTTGGCCAATTAAATTATACAATAATGACAAGGTCAGACCAAAGAAGGCACATTGTGGTAGTTTACAAATTACTAAGGCATTTGAGTTTTTCATGTTCCTTACAGAAATTGTAATGAAAATAAAAAGTGACACATGAATTCATTGACATGACAGCACAATAAAAGGGAGGAGAAATAATTTTAAGCCTACAAGTATACATCAAAATAGTTTGAAGGGATCAGAGACAAAACCACAAGAGAATTCTGATTCTTTCCAAATAAGACAATACACCACAGAATATATACATTCTTCATCCCGTCCTAAATCCATGTCTTTCCCAGTTAGTTTCCCGTATTTCAGGAATGTTTTTCCTTGCTTTATCTCTGTGATCTGGCCTACCTCTGAGTAAGACCTCTGAGTCATCCAAAGATGGTTCTATTCATTGAAATCTTGATGTTGGTGTAATGAATATGTTGCTTTGCCAAGGAAAGAGCAGCTCTCATAAAAAATGTGTGAAGCTGTGCCAGTAAAAAGTGACACATTTATAAATATGGAACAATGTAGTCATATTAAACCTATGCCTGCAAACATCCTGCATATTACATCACCCTGATTGAACTGCTTTACCCAATAGACTTATGGAATTCATTTGCTGAAAAAGAAAGAGCTGAGCTCCTGTCTTAAAGTTTAGCAGAGATAAAAAAGTTTTGAGGAGGAGAGTTGTACCATTAGCTGTTTGCAGCATTTTTTGTGGCTAAGGTGCAAGCACATTGTATTACAAAACAATCATGAAGGATTTGTTCTGGTTTACTTTTATGAAATAAGACAAAAATATTACTTCATCAGAACATCTCATCAAATGATGTAAATGACCTCTTCAAACATCTGGGATAGTCTAGGCTTTCTAACATTAAATTTAGTATTGTCCATCATTTATCTTGCATGGTACCTGCACAGGAAGCTCATGTGAATGGATGACAAGGGTCTCTCCTTATTGTACTAAGGGCAGAAAAGATAAAAGGTGGGCTTCATGCTGACTTTCCCTGAGATCTTTGCTTCAAATGAAGGTGATCCCTAAAATACATAGGGAAGTTAAGAAATCTTTTAAAGTCTGCCGAATGGGGGAGATCCTTCTGAGTCTGCTGCGCTCTACCAGCACAGCTCACTCTGCCCCTGGCCAGAGCCTTTCTTGTGAGCCGACCTTGCAATGTTCTCAACGACTGTGGGTGGCATAGCCCTGCCTACATCAAAGAAATCCCCAGCTCTCCTGTTAAAATAGCTCTTCATTCTCTTGGCACTGATGGCAGAGTAGAAAGGAGATAGTCAGGGTCAAACCTCAACCCTTCATTGAAGAATATTCTCACACTGATGCTCAGTTTATGCAGGTACAGCAGATTTATCTGGGGCCCTTAGATTATTTTGCAAATATAGAGTAAAACAAACTGTGTATTTGCAGATCTTGACTCCATCTGATGCAAGCAAGTGCTGCCCAAGGTCAAGATCCTGAAGGGATCTTATGTCTGCTTTTGCCAGGGAACATGTATGGTCTTGCAGAGAGCATGGTGACTGCTCCAAACCATTGTTTTACAAATACTCTAGACTAATACAATCATTTTCCCAGCACCATTGCTTTCTTTGGATGCCTTATGTAAATGCAACAAATTAGCCTTGCTGCTACTGTTGCAGTGTTCTAAAATAACAGAACGCACAGCTTTCTGCAAGCTGAGTCTGTAGCACATCCCATCCAAGCTGACACTTACGGTGTCAGGTTTCAGACTGTTCAGTTATCTCCTGTTCTTGTGATAGCAAATTTTGTGGGATTTTGACACCTTGTCTTTCAGTCTCTCTCTCACTCATCCTTTCTTGCCTTTTGGGAATGAAGAAGAAACTTTCCATCCTGTGTCTCTGTGCAGAACAGAGCAGATCTCTGAGTGATTCCCCCAAGACAGCTCACGAGTTCTCTGGCAAAGGAAGAATGAATAAATGTGGAATTTTTTTCCTGTCTTAATATTAAAAGGGAAAAACTACATCTATTTATGTATCATCAGCAAAATTCATTGACTACATTCAGATTTTGTGTGTCTTTTCACTGAACACAGCTGCTATCTCCAAACAATATTTGATAAATCTGTTCTTGCAGTAGATGGTATTATCTCTTAGAAAAAGATATTAATGTACTGGTTTTGTCGCTCATTATGAATTTGAGAACCTGGTAAGGGTAAAGATCATCAAGTATCAGAGCTGCAATAAATCTATTGGTTTTTTTCACCTAGGAAGTTTCTGTGAGGTTTTAAAAAATTCATGGTAAGCTCTGGCCTCTTAATCATAGAGTAGTTAAGGTGGGCAGAGATGCCCCTCTGGAGATCACCTACTGCAAATACCTGCCCAAAGCAGGGTCAGTGAGAGCATGTTGCTCCGGGCATGGTCAGGTGGATTTTGAATATCTGCACAGATGGAGACTCTTAACTTTCTCTGTTTAACCTGTTCCTACTTTTGATCATCTGCACAGGAGAAAAATACTATTTTTTTCTTATATTTGAATGGAATATCCAGTATTTCTGTTCATTTGTCCTGTAGGCACCGTGAAGAAGACTCTGACTACCTCTTCTTTACTCCCTCCCATCAGGTGTTTTTTACACATTGGTGAGAGCCCCTTGAGCCATTTGTTCTCCAGGCTGAAGAGCCCCAGTGTCTCTTTACATGGTGATGTACATAGGATGCCCCAGTTCATCTGCCATCTTCATGCCTCCTTGCAAATATTTATTAATGTTAGGGATCTGTGTGTCACCAAATTAGACACCAGTTAAGATCACATCCCAGACAAGCTCATGTCTTCTCTGGAGAGAAAGGGGCATCCCTGGAGCTTTTTGATTGCAGAGGATGGAATTCTACATTGAAATAGATAAGCTTTTTTCTGGTAACAATCTCCATGTAAATGCTATTCTTAGGAAACTGTGATCTATAATCTGATAAATGAATTTACCTGTGTTTTCCTCAGAATAAAGAGGCACAGATTAGGTAGTATTTTTACGAGTACCTTATTTGATTGTACTTTAGAAGAACATAAATAATTTTCACTCCAAACACTGGAAGAATAAGAGATGGATGGTAAAGTCAGCTTGCAGGGTTAAAATATGACTCAGCTGACAAAAGAGTTGGTTTGCAGTGTTCCTATCTAAATCATATACTGATGGCAATAACGATCTGTCAAAACATATATCTTTATAGTAATTTCCCCCCTACTCATTCAGATGTCAGGAACCTAACACAGAAAGAGAAGGTATGACTAGAACAATAGGTGACAGAATCACTTACACACCCCAAGCTTTCTGACCCTTAGTCTTCCAGATGGACATTGTCCTCTTGTAAACATTCTTTGAGTCATTTTTTCATAAATAATGTTGGGTAGATGCTTACTGAATACTCAGTTGTGTTTTCACAGCTTCTGGACTGCAGTAAAAAATATTCTTTCTCCCAGGCAAGGATGATAAAGAATGCAAAAAGGCAGCACATCTCAATTCTCTGTCACTACTGGCTTCTTGAGCATGAGCTCACACACACCACGGACTTTGAAGATTGAATCTGTGCAGAGTGGAGGGAAAAGATATTTGAATTCTATAACTTAACATTGTTTTTATCAGGGACTAATATAGGACATTAAAATTCACCATGGATGAAAACCCATGGTGAAATGTGTTAAAGCCTTTTTTCTCTAAAGTGTGTTTTATAGGATTTTTTTTCATAAATAATAACAGAATACAGCATAAAACAATGATGCAAGCCAGTGTCACTGTATGGTGTGAAGTATAATTGATGCACTGTGACAGAGAAAGCAAAAAAGTATGCCCAAGGATAAATTTCTCACTAAATTGACTAAAGGACAGCAAAAGCCATGGAAAAGAGAAGCTAGAAAAAATGTTTATGAGAAATATTTTATTTATATTCAAATATGCTGCCACTTTTGTACTCTCACTAAGCCTAACACACACAATATTTGCAAAAACATCTGTTTCTACCATACTTTAGCTCAATATTCTATATTGCTATTTTCTTGTCCCCCATACAATCAGTAATTTTAATTATTTCCATTATCATGTACTCAGCTAATAGTTTAGTTTCACTAGATTAGACTGAATCAGTTTGCTTTCATTATTTGTTATTTGTTCCACTTACTGCAAATTGTTCTCTTTGGTTGTTATTATTTTTCATTAAGTTCTTTGAAGTCTTCGAATCCTTTCTTAGAATACCCAGAAATGCACATATTTAAGTCTGTTTTCAAAAGTTATTTTATGTTTTTAGTTTTCACTGCAAGAAAGCCAGAAACCAAATGACAACGTTACTTAATTCCTCTATTCTAAAATCTAACACCCAGTATCCTGGGGGGAGAAAGTCACTTTCCTTCCTCATGCAACTGTTCCAGCATAGTTATGTTTTTTCTTCTCCTCTACTACAATATGATTTCTTAATACTGGAGATGTTGTCTTCTCTTTTAGCCTCCTGATGCAAAGTTTATGTATGTATTACCTTTCTCTTTCTTACATCGTGGAGTGAGACTCAAGATATTCATCTAGTTTCCTCAGCAGGGAAAAGTACGTGAGGCTCAGCCAAAGGCAACAAAAAGGCAACAGAAGACCCTCAAGAAAAGTAATACCTCTTCTGAGCCCACGACATGGCATGTCCAACAAAAAAAAATGTAGAAACAGCCATGTGTCTTCTGCTTTTCCCCAGGTTTGTGAGATACAGAAACCTCCATGGCTGTTGCGACTGTCCTCCTCCTGTACGTGACTGCGTTCTGAGCTCTGGTAGCTGAGTGGCTCTGTCTCTACAGCCTGCTCCAGCTGCTTCTGAAGTACAGGGGGCCTCTGCAAAGGTCTGTGTCTCAGCAAACTTTGATTTGTAGAGCTTGATGTCTCACCTTCTTGAAGCACCTCAGGACAAGGGTGCTGGCAGTCCCTGCATTGTGAGATGCAGCTGTAACTCACAGCCTAAGCAGGAGTCTCTCCAGACCAGGCTGCATTCACATGAGAGTTGGTTCCTCAAATCAAATATCTGTAAACAAATTACTCTACTAACTATTGCGACTCCCTTGTCAATCTTACAAAAGATCAAGATTCCCAGCTTAGCTGGCAGTGTTTTTTCTTCGCACAATCAATTTCTTTTGGTTCAGTCTGTTTTATCACAAGTTTTACATCTACTATTTACAAGAGAATTTAAACTATATAGGTTATTTGCTTATAAAATACTTTTTTCAAAGATGGATCCAGGAAGGTTTTGGAGATAGATACTGGATCATTGCTTATTCTCATTCTGTAAGCACTGAAATTTTCTGTAAAGTACAAAACTTTTTGCCACAGTTGTCGTGGATTTCTGTCATCCCATGCAATAGTAATTTAATATCTGTAACAAGAAATAAGAGGCAAAGATGCACTGAATGAGCATGTAGTCAAAAACACCTCAGAAATAACTGACTTAAGTGATTAAAGAAGTTGAAAGTATACAGTAGACGTGTATAGCTTTATCTGACTTTAGAGCAGAGGCAACATTGACTGGCCGGGCATAGCACAGCACAAGTCATCTCAAGTATATAAATAACGAATGTCGCTGTTAAAAAATTATTTTCTGTGTGACTGTCAACAAAGTATGAAAGAAAAGATAGAAGAGAGCAGATTCAACAGCAGAGAGGCATCTCCATGTGGAAATTACTAACATTTTGGTGTGAGGTAATTTCAAGCAACAAGTCCTGGATGTGCTTGTAATGATTCAACTCAGTCCGTTTCCTATCACACTGAAAAAATGTGACAAGGAATGAAAAAATGGCAGAACTTCTCTGCAAATACCAGTGAATCTTGGTTGTGTTTTCAGCTCAAGGCACAGCTGAACCTGTGAATGGAGCAAGTCCTTGAAGACATCTCAACAAAGCAGACACATGCAGAACTGCCCAGGAGCTTCAGTGAGGTGGATGGGGGGAGGAACCGAATTCCACAGGTTGGCTTTTTATTAACACACATGAAGAATAAATGTACAAATTTTTATACTTTTTTCAGATATCTTAACATTACATTGATATTCAGTCATTAATATTAAGAGTCTAAAATTTGGAAACAGTGTGCTTTTTCAAACAATACTTTTTTTTTAAAGCACATGGCTGTCATGTTTTTCTGATCCTATTCTTCCTCCCTGAAATCCTGCTGTTTCTTTCTCATTACCTTTTTAATTGTCTTCATCTATTGGTTCAAAAGCTGAGCCTGTAAAACCCTGGTCTTTAAGTGTACAATACCTAACACGAAAATTCGTACTAATTGCAACAGAAAAATAATGTAATCATAGTATAGAACTAGCAAATTTGCATTAATCCAGTCAGACCAATGCTGCATAGCTGCACACAACACTGTCTCACAAACTCACATCACTTCTCCCAGGAATTACTCCTTTGTTTGCAGCAACTTGCACACGAGAAAAACTGATGGGCACGTGTTTATTTAAGCCAGGTGTGCCATCACACTGCAACAGTGTGCTGCTGAGGAGAATTGGATGGATCAGTATTGTCTGAAGGACGAGGCATAAACATTAACCTGCACGTTTCCTAAGTGAGACAAACCAGTTTGTGATGTGTTAATTTACAAATGTGAGTTTTTGACAAGGCATTCAACTTATATCCCATAAGCTGGGCCATTGGGCAAGAAGAGAAACAGATGAGAAAGGGCAGGAGGGAGTGTTTAAGTTTCTATGACTCTATAAAGGGGAGGAAAGGGCAATTTAACTTTGAGAGTGTGCTAAGAGGGTTAATTCAGGAGAAGTTCTGCAATTTATTCTCCTTCTCCATAACGTTGGACCTTTGGGCTTAATGTAATGGAATGTGATTTAGAGTTCTGAACGTGCTAATTTTGTAATTCAGGTGTCCTGTGGAGAGGCTGTGTTCATGCCAGCTGTCTGGGGACTTAAATGCAGCTGATTTGTGTTGGGGAAAATGTGCGGTTTGCTTCAGGCCAAAATTGTTGTAAAATTTAAACCAGTGTATTTTTCTCTCTCCTTAATTTAAAGTATGGGATATAGGTGGGCCTGAGGGGACTTACCAAGGGCTCCCACATACTTCCTGATGTTTAGTATAGAAAATTCTCATATTGCAAATTGCAGCTCTTGATAACCAGCACAAACCAGTTTTATTTAGAACACTGCTCTTCTGTTTTCCTTTTCTCTTGCTCTGCTTTTGGTGTTCCATCTTCATCAAAGACTAATTACAGTAGAATTTTTGAGTCTCATGCTCTCTGCAAGAATGAGATGTCTATCTAATGGCCAATTTCTTCAGAAGAAACTCTTGTACTAAGCAGCAATTTGATATTCCTCCATGATAGAGATCTGGGGTGGCAAAGTGGTTTCCGTAATATTCTTGAGTCAAACTGGATATTTGTTGATACTGCTGTGAAATTGTGAGTTAATGGCGCCTGTCAACTGTAAGGGCTGTGCTCGAGTGTTGGCTCAGCACAGCAAGTTGAGCTTGCCAGGTGAACAACGCAGCCCTGAATTATTTATTTATTTCAAATCATATCCTCGGGATATTAGGAAATGTGGTTCTGGAAACACGGGACCGTGTTTTCAGTTTATGTAAATCAGAGTTGCTCCATTTGGTTCAGTGCAACTGCACTGATTTATGCCAGCTGAAGAGCTGGGCCTCTGTTCCTTGGGCTATGAAAATGCTTGTTGCTTTAGAAATGACTCTGCAACTGAATGGCATGATCACACCATAACACCTGACCTGAGAGGTGAAATTGGTTACTTTTATTGAAATCAAAACAATTATATGTCTATCTTTACTGCTTTCTTTGAGCTGCCTCAGGAGAACATTTTAGGAAAGCAGGAAGATGAAGTTGCCTCTCTCTATGTTTTTGCAAGAGTACTGATTTTTGGAAATACAGAAAAGACCTCTTAAATAGAAAAGTTGGTGAACAGAAAGTAAAAGGTATTTGCTTTGGCTTTTTCTTTACCTCCATCTTAGTCTCTTTATCGTGTCTTTGTGCAGATAGGCATGAGTAAAATCTCTTGATATTAAAAGCAAAATGCTGGGAGAACAGAAAACTCAAAGATGCTAATAGCAAAGCACAGTGAATAAAAACATCTACCCAAACCAGCATCTGGAAGTATGGCAATTCAGACATCCAGTACATGATACCTATGTCCATCAGACATGTTTTATGATGTGCTTTTAAGCAGCAATATTCTATATTTGATGATTTTGCTAGAGGGGAGATGGAGATTGCAGAAAATACAAAGGAAGCAGTGTGCAGAAGTGATGTATATGCTCCAAAGTAACATTAAAATCAATGTCTGTTATACAGAGAATATATATGAGCTGATTTTATTTTGTTCTGTTTAAGCACGACTTAAAATATCTTCTTCACAAAATCATTTTAAGATGCCAGTGTGTGAGAATGTGGGCACATACTAATATTCCACTAATAGCTGACAGATAAAATTTCATTTCTAAAAGGGCAACGCCTGACACCATGGTACAAACACCTTATTTCAGAGTGGATAAAATAAAAGATGAAAGGGTCCCTTAATGGAAATCAAAATTGTTTAAAATTGAAAAATTTTCGCGCTCTGACTTGACCGTGTTTCAAAGCTCTGCATGTTGATACATTTAGTCCCTGCCTTTACATTTATTCAAAGTTCAAGAAATTTGTGATAATTCACCCACTTCCTTTTATATTGCCAATGACTGTTGAACTTAGTATTGGTTTTAAGTAATCTGGATGTAATCCTCTTCTTGTCACTGCCTAGTTAAATTATCCAGTCAATAGCTTAAGCAGGTTTCTTCCCGTGTCACTTTTGTAATGAACACCTTTCCCTGTTTTTAAATTGTCAATGAAATGCTTCCCCAGAAGTGAGAGGTCAGTTAGTCACTATTGAATAAGACCTTATCTGCATGACTACGAGAAAATTAATCTGAATTAGCCATTTAAATAATGGAGCTAAATCACTTTAACACCTTATTGTGGACAGTTGTATTCAAAATTAAATTGGTGTTAATTTGATTTTATTTCCTTCACATATGACAATATGACAACACTTTGTTACACCACTTTCTACTGTAATCCTATCAGACTTTTTAAATGGGCAGAAAAATAT
The DNA here is from genome assembly GCF_017639235.1 of Corvus kubaryi. Lineage (NCBI taxonomy): Eukaryota > Metazoa > Chordata > Aves > Passeriformes > Corvidae > Corvus > Corvus kubaryi. Next base: position 14,130,903 of record NW_024581108.1, read on the forward strand.
GCTGTAGGAAGGGGCACAAGTTATTCAATGCACATCATTTCAGCATCCAGTTGTAATTAAATTAAAGATGAAGAAAAGTATTTGGGGTAATAAGCTATTGAATGTGAAAATGCAAAATGTGAAATTGAGGTCTTGACCACTTTGCATAAAAGTATGTCCAGACTACATCTCCTAAGTGCTATTGCTGTTTCCACTGGAGAATAGTCTTCCCACCTGATTAAACTTCTGTGGATTGTTTTTGAGTTTCTCACCAGGGCAGTTTTATTTCAGCTTGTAATTATCTACTCTCCATTGTTTGCATAAGTGAAATCATGTTTGTAAGTCATTCTGGTGTCTTCAGAAAAAGCAGCTACCGAAGAACAAACTCTTACTTACCTCATCCAAGACAGACACTGGGCATCATGACAAAATATTCTGGGCTTTTTCTCACATGTGAGTTTATCAGAATATAATTGTGTTAGATGCTTCATCTGCAGATCAGATCATAAATTTAATCCAAGCCTTTTTTATTAGTGCTAACATATTTTGCCTTCAGTCAGAAATTTGCTGTTGCTACCACTGGTTATGCCCAAGGATTATTAATATTTGGAGTCAAGTTCAATTTTATTTGGTGACTGTAACAGAGATCAACCTTGTTTGATCTCTTGCTTTTTCTTCAGTGAAATTAATTCCAAATGATGCAGCTGAATTGAAGAACTGAGAATTTAAATTTATCTTCTCTGCTGGGTGAAGGAGGATGCATATTTATAACATGAATAGCAAACTCTACATCTTGGCTTCCAATATTTTATTACTTACCACCAGTAGCAAAACTTCAATGCTCTCAGCAACCTCATTTCTAGTAGGTTTTTAGGGGGTTTTGTAAACTCTCATATCTAAGAGCTAATAATTCAGTCAGAGAATTTGATAAAGGAATATTCTTCTGCTTTTCTTAATTGATTTAATCTTTGTCTTGAATTTTGTCGTAGATGGGTGAAAAAGAAATGTTCTGTTCCCCATTATTTCTATCTGTTCTTCCTGCCTTGTTCAAAGAGTGTCCAGGTTCTTCAAGTGTAGTTCAGATACTGTTTCTTTGCTCTGTCTGCATGTCAGATACTGACACAGAATTCATTTGTAAATCTCTTTGAAGGTTACTAATGAAAAAAGACAACACTGAAAATTAGTTGACAGTATTAATATTGTTTCATTTGGCCTAAATATGAAAAGTAATTTGTTCGAGCCGTTTTACAACCTCCCCCACCAAAGAACATTTTCTTGTGAGCTGCACCAGTCGCCTTTGGGTATGAGACTGATGGGCTCTTCCTCTTCAACCCTAGAGAGCCCCCACCTTTTCTCTTGCCTGTCAGCTTGAGTGATAGAGCAGACATATGCTCTCATCTTCCTACATCAATGTAATTAGCTTTTTTACTTGGGTTTTTTGTACCTCCTTCACAACTCTTTTCCTTCATCCCCTGGTCCATGGTAGGGCATATAGTAAACCTCACTGTTTTACCTTCATGTCACCTCTCCTACAAACACAGCTTCTGGAAAAGTCCTGGAAATGTGTCTAGTGAGAAAAATGGGCTTAGTCAGAAAATCCCTTCCTTCTAGTCTATCTAGACTTGTATTTTCTTTCCCACAATGACTCCCATGTTGAAAACAGGATTAGTCATAGAGGTAAGAGGCAAAGTTCTTGAACACAGCAGGACGGGTGCCTTGAGCTTTTCCTGGGTATGATGGTTCTACACAAATCCCCTGCTGATGGGTGGTAATTAGTGTAGCTGGTAGAGATGGGGCATAATCCCTACAAAAAATTCATCCATGCAAAAGGAGGAAGAGGAGAGCCAGCACCCTGATGTGTGCTGCATGTTGGTGAAGGAATTCTGTCTGATGCCAGCTCCCTTAGGATACTCCTTATGTTTTAATCTTAAATTCAGTAAATGCAACAATCTGTCCTGTCCTGACTCACCATAATTAGCTGGGCCAGCAACGGATACCAGCAATGAATCTAGGGACAAAGTTGTTACTAATGATTAGAATACGTTCTGCCACGTTTTGCTTTCTTGGCAGCATCATAGGGAGAAATGTATGGTTATTTCAAGGCCTTTTGACACTGGGCTTCCACAAGACATTCAAGCATTCTGAGCAACAGACCCCAATTGTGCTTTTTTTTCTGCTTACAGAGCCAGTTTTGGTAATAACTACAAAACATTTAAAATGTCTATAAAATTGATAGGACATTAAAATGACATGGTTCCAAGGTGTCTTTTTATTACTGCTCTGAGTCGCCCATGGCCATGCCCACTATGTTATAGAAAAATTCGGCAGATCTGCCCAGATGATGATGATGTTTTTTCAAAAATCACTTTGGATTTAGAATAATAACCACAATCTGCTACAAGACAAATGTTGATGAAAAGAGAATGCCAGCAACAGAAAATGTGACAGAGCTGGAATTTCTATTAGCAAAGCTGTGTGTGCAGAAGTGTTATTCACACTTCGAAATGCAATCTCCCTCAGATAGCAGTGCCTTCTGATATGCAGTGTGGGCCTGATCTAAAGCTTATTTAGTTCAGTGGACTGATTCCCAATGACTTTAATGGGCTTTGGATTACACTTTAATTGCACTGATGTTCCTTTTAGTAAAGCTCTTAGTTATAATGAAGCTCAACAATGCTGTTTGTTTTTCCCTCATTTCCAGGTGTTAATATTTTCCCTCTCTCTCCATCTAAGCAAAGTGTCAATTATCAGGGAGGAGAGGAAAAAGCCCACATTTTTCATCAACTGCAGTGGTCTGCTGCACATAGATCACTAATGCTCAGTGCTGAGTCACAGCAAGCAAGGTGATGATTATCATGTAAAGGCAGTTAATAAAAGCAAAAGCGCAGTGGCATTTCAAGCCTGATTTGACAAGAAATGTCTCCATGCGTGAATGGCCCACTCTAGTGAGAGAACCCAAAGTACCTGTGAAATAGGAAATGACCGAATATGAAATGGGACCAGAGTTCAGGGGGAGGAAAGATCTTAAGAGAATCAATGAGGGAATTTCTCCTTTGCTCATAAAAACATAAAGAAAACAACTCATAGTTCACAGAGGCACTGACAGTTTCTGGAACTTTTCTCTAAAAAGTATAAGCAACAAAAATCCCGCCCTGCTATGCCTTTTTTGAACAGGTCTTGCATATGTTGGGGTAAATTGCCCTTCCCGCTCTGGTGGGCAGCTCCCATGAGGATAGGGCTGTATCCTTCCACTATAAACAAAAGCTAGATAAAATGTCCTGTGCCTATTCCCATGATGTAAAGCAGGATTTCTGACAAAATACCAACATTTACAGCACTAAATTCTCATCTGACAACTAAAAATCATTGTCCCACTAGTCCCTGGCTGCCTCGACTTCTTTAGTAAGATGGGATACTCCTGTGACAGCTACTTGCTAACTAAACATATTGACACAAGCTGCCTATAAATTAATTAACTGCTTAAGCAAATTAAACAGATGGAAAATAGGGAATCGGCTATGAGGGAGGGAGGGATGGATGGACAGTCAGGGACACACATAGGCACGCTGCTGATGACAGCATTCCCCATCCTCTTCCTGTGGTCTTTTCCTTTCTAAACAGAGAATATAGAGTTTTGTTCATTCAATAAACACTGTGGTCCAGCTGAAGTAAAGCGGTAAAGACCAATGAATGTGAGTGTTTCTTGTTTAAATTTTTCAGCTTACAGGGTAGCACAGTTGTTCTTGTAAAACAAAAAATGTATTTATCAGTAATATTGTATAAAACTGTGATAAATGACATCTAAACATTTGTTTAGTTTTTAAGTAATTTATAAGAGACACTGACTGTCCTGTTTTTCATAGGGAATTTCCTATCTCCTCCAAGGTTTTTGCTGTATATACTGTGCAATAGCTGGGTAAGACGTGCACATCTCAGTGAAATGTATTTCAGACTTAAAATCCCACACATGGCACCTTGATCTCTTAGATTCATATTACTTAACTAGTTGTGTATGCCACACCCTTTACATACCTAACCCTTCAATATTAAAGCAACCATGCAGTATTTACTAATTTTAGGTTCTCTTCGGTATATGATGCAGGACAGGAATTAAATTGTAAGCCCTAGCTTAATAAAGGCCACAAGACAAACCTATAGTTCAATTTCTGTTGCAGCCAAAATAACTTTCAAATGTTTCCATAAAAAAAAAAAATTAAATTAAGTTACCATGGAAATATTTAAGTCCTGTATCTAAATATTCGTTCCTTCAATTGTCTCCTACTTTGCCTATACTGCATCACCGGGCATTTTTCTGACAGTCACTTGCTTTCCCTTCCACGACCTGCAGCACTTCATTGTCATTTGGACTCAAAGTGCACCAGTGGTGTCTCTTTTGCAGCCAGTTAGGGCTTCCGAATAGATAATTTACGTGTTCCTTTGGTCTATGCTTGGCCTGGCAGGTTTTCTCTTTAAATTCTGCTGCATCAGTGGAAGCTACAACAAATAATCAAATGCTTTTTATATTAGGGATAACTGAAATCTTAAAATTTCCATTTGATTTTAAAATCATGCAAATATTTAAGTTACTTAACATTGATAAGCTGTAATTCCAGTAACACTGAAATGAGTAAAGGGCCCATGGTGAACCACACACTGTTTAGTATGGGTTTTGTTTGATCTTGGTCATAGATGTATTATTTTCTTCTGAAGTCTAAATGTAATTTACTTGTCAGGTTGAATGGTCAGAAAGAAAGTTGTTCATTGACCCAAAGAAATGTATGGTGTCTTCATGATGATGAAGAACATAAAAGAGACTCCTTCTTGGGAAATATTAGAGTTGATAGGGAGTGTTTGAAGAATAATGTGTCAAAGAGACTGACAGCAACACGGACAAAAGGAGGAAGTGAAATAGAAGATGAGAGGCTGAATTTGTTCTCTTTAGGCTTTCACATTTAGGAATTTTAACAAAGAAAGGGTCATTATCTGGGCAGCATAACTTCCTGGACCCATCTTTTATCTCTTCTTGTCCTTTTATGTAATTGATAAAAAAGGGTCTTTCACACAGACAAACAGTAGAGGAACTGGAGGAAACATGATGGACAGAGGAGAAAATCCCTGTGGAACAGCCTTTCAGTCCTTCTCATGGGGCGGGATGTGGCGACCTCTCACTTGCACCCAAGGTTCATTGCTCTTTGGAGTCTCCCTGCCCTTCTAAAGCTGGGAACTATTTGTTGCGCTCGTTTAATGTTCTTCTCTCTCTGTTTGGTTTTTTTTTTTTTTTGCTAACTGCTAGGCTTCTCAAGAACTGTACTAGTTCTTTCCACAAGCTGTTTGATCTGGGGCTACTCGTTTACCAATCCAGGACTACTTATCAAAGAGAAAATCCACCCATTAGTCATAATCCAATTGTAATATTATACATTGAACCAAATATTTCCTATACTGTGTGAAGTCCATACAGGTTTGTTGTTTGCTTTCTTTTCGATGGATGGAGTTATTGGATTGCACATCCCAATAATACCAGCTGTGAAAGGCAAATAAGCTCTGAAGTTACATGATATTCTGCTGGCATTTGATTTATTATTTCCCTCCTTAGCCTCTTTTTTAACCCTACCCACCTTAAACCTAGTCTAATACAAATCCTCACCTCTTGCCTGACTTCAATCTGGTGAATTTTCTGGCTTAGTACAAAAGAAACAACTCACATCAGAGTGGTGAAGTGGTTTGGGGCTGTCGTGCAGCAGGGAGTTCAGCCCTTGGAATAAAAAAGGTGAGGAAGTGAAGGAATTATGAGGCTAACAGGAGATTTGCAATGAAAATATTCAATGTAGGAATGAAGAACTGCATACTTACTCAGATCCTATCCAATTTTCAATTTCACAACCCACTTTTCCAGTCCTTATGATTCGCTGTGGGTCAGTTCTCTAATTCTCTTACATTGTTATTCATCTCTAAAACAAAACAGTGTTATTTTCCCATAACAGTTATCATGTCATTTTTATGGACCAAAGTGTGCAATCATAAAAATCCATTATTTTAACAACAAGTTTTAATACAAAAGTTATGATATTATATATGTGATGAGCTGCTCAGCTCCATACAGGGAAAAAGGACAAGTGAACCCAAGGAACAAGGGACCTATTTTAAACTCAAGCTCCTGGATGAAGGGTCTCCTCTACATGCAGCTCCAGTAGGCTGGTTGGCTGGTTTGGCAAAACAGCAGTTTGTGCTTCATCCAGAATTTCCAGAGTGTCTATGTTGGCAGTAAATTACCAGGTAAAAAATACCTGAAGGGCTGTAAGGTGTGCACGTACACATATATGTACTTAGGTATTTCTGAAGTTTGCTGGACTTGAGGACTGTAAAATCCAAGAAAATGAGACACAAAAAGAAAGCTGTTTCCTTTGCAACTTTCCTTTGCAAATGTTTAATAACTGTGTAGTAAATATTTACTAAAGAAAATAGCAAACAAAATTCTTCTCTGAAGTTTACTGTGCCAAATTTAGAGACTACTCAGCCATTAAAGTGTGAAACAAGGGTGTTTCAGCCTTGATTTGAATGCAAATCTCAACCCAATCTTAACTAGGGAGTCATTAGTAATGCACCATTATAAAAGAAATCATTCAGTGTATTTACAGTGCTGCTTTCATGCCATCCTCCCTCTCTCAGGGTACCATTCACCAGGAAGGAGAGGTTTCTACCTGATAAGGCATTGGAAAAAAGATGCTACTGGCCAAAATCCAATCCTTCTGGTTATAAAGGTTTTACATGAAATTCTCCTGTTTCTTCCAGATATATTTTTAACTTTTATATATGACTGATGACACAATTCATGTTGAAAAGTATGTAACATTTATATCTCCTGTGTACCTTTGTAATGACCAATGTTCATGCAAAAAGTAATACACTTTTTTTGAGTGTGTGTGTGAAATACACAACAGATTTGCTACAACATGTTAATTCATAAATGCTCACAGACAATCAGATGTTTAGCCCTTTCTCTTGTCTGAGGTTTTGGCTGCCGACTGTTTAGGGCAGTATTTTGTTTTATGGAGTGTTTAAATTCAGCTCTACACTACTGAGGAAATTCGGCATTTTAGTTTCTGGTCCAGGTAAACAAGATGTGTAAGAACTACTCTTGTTTTAGACTTGCACTTACAGATCTTTTTTCTCACCTTAGCTGGTCAATGAAGTGCAAACTCTTCCGACTGACTTGCAAGTTTCCATTTATACAATGGTCCATACCATTTCTGATGGTCTTGACTATTTGCTATAGGTCAGTCCAGTTGTAAAGCCAGCTTGCATGAAGGCAAGACTTTAAACATAGATTTTTCAGTTTAATGCCCAATCAATTTCATATGACAGCTTAATTGGCTCTACTATAGTTTTTTAGTGGGTAAAGGAGCAGTTTCAAGGACTGTTCATGAAATAAAAAAGAAATACTTTGATGTTATGAGAGAAAGGATCTTGATCATCAATCTACAGATTCCAGCCCTGATTGATGTACATGAATGCTCAAAGGTCTTCCATGAAAGTTTTTCTGGGGCTTAATTATCTCTTACAAGGAGCTAAAAATGGTATCAAAGCAGGAGGGTCCCGGGCAAGACAGGTATAAGCACTTAACCTCTCTCTCAGTTTAATACCTGGGATTCAGCTCCTGAGAAATGCCATTCATTGAAAACTCTGGGATGAGGTAATTCAATCTCCCAGGCTGCAGGCCTGGGGCCTGAATGAGAGTTAAGTTTACAGAAGAAATGCTAGGACTAGTATTTATGTGTCATAATGCATACATATATACATACCTATATATGCACATATATAAGGGAAAGAGAATGAAAGGTGTGTCATCAGAATTTCAGTGTTACTGGGAATAGCTGTCAGTAGAATGAAATAGAAACTTAAGGTAAACATGTGATCCCCATACATTGCCTACATTGGAATGTAGATTTTGGCTTATTTTATAGTCTTTCATTATTTGAATATATTTATTCATTTTTAATCAGTGTGCTTCATTTTGGAATAGCTTTGTACTTTTCCTCCATGCTAACACTTTATACTTTATTTAAAAGTGCCTGATAGAAGTGAATATCTAATTATGGAAACCCACTGCAAAACACTGCCTGCTTACTCATTGTAAAAACAAATCAAACATCCAAACATGATTTTTAATACAAGCTTGAGATCAAAGGACAAAGTGGCTATGTTCTTAAGAATACAGCAATGAATACTTATTTTAATGTATTTGAATAGGGCAGGTGGCACCAGCAAATTACATTACAGTCCCTGGGTAATACAACAGGGAAAATAAGCAATAAAATACGCCTTATTTGAACCCAAATCTACAGTGAAGAGTTGGTTTTGTTTTAAAAAGCTCTGTCCTTGTCAGTGTATTGTCACTAAAGACAAAAATTTCTTGGGACTTGCTCACATCTTACAACCTTTTCTTTTCAAGTAAGGATCCTGCACAGCTATATCTTAGCTAGATCTTATTTAAGGATTTATTAGCAAGGCTTTCAGGTAGTAAGTAGATCACAGGTAACGGTTTCTTATGGGCCCCCTAATTTGTTTAGGGTGTGATTTTTGAGATGTAGGGCTCCAGAGAGTTTGGAATAATTCTAATGGGATGTATGATCCACCAAAGCAATGCTCACATGAAGTGTACCACCTGCATCCCCAGAAATTTTGAGCCCACAAGAGTGGACCAGACTTCAGAGAAGCAGACAGGGGAAGGTAAAGCAACCACCAGGTTAAAAATAGCCTGAGTTGTTGATCTTGACAGCATGCAAGTAGGAAATCTGGGGAAAGAACAGAAGCTAGGGTGGTATCTGCAGAGACAGAAACCTACCACAGTTTATGTTCATGATAGGGAAAGAAATCTTGTTCAATTTGTTGTAGGAAGAGTTCAGCTGGGAGCCTGAAGTAAAAGACTAAATTATATCTGATCATTTCTTTCTCCAGAACTCTAAATTCTTCATGCATTGGAGAGAAAATGGCTCCAAATAACTGCCAGAAATCACTGGTTTTTGGGGAAGGGAGAAGTGGGGAGGTTAGGAAGGCATTTCAGAGTTTCATAACATTTCTATAGCTTTTACTGGAAATATTAATGTATATTGCTTTATTCCTGATCTAAAACTCACCCATATATGTAAGATGTGCTATAAAAGACTGAGCCATAAAAATAGATAAATAAATAAATGGCATTGAAATTGTACTTGATAAAAAATGAATTAAATCCAGTAAAATTTAACTTGACTCAGGGCCAAAACACTTCTTTTCTTTGGATTCGGCTCCTAGCTGAAGATGAAAACAAAACAGATGCTAGAAATGTCAGTTAAACACATTTTTCAATATGTTTTTTTATAGTTTTTATCTCTTTATACATGGACAGACTTCTGCTTTCAAATCAAATACTAGCCCTTTTTATTTTTTTTATATAAAAGGAATCATTTCTCCCATGCAACATGACTCAGTGTATATACAATTAGCTTGCTCCCACAAGACTATTTTGCATATCATTTTCCAGCATTCAATAATTTTTTCTATTTAATCATAAGTCTGTTAGAGCTATCACTTGTATTTCCACAATGTCTAGTGCAAATTACTGCTACCTCTACTGTTCACCTGCTTCCTGCTGTACTATAAATATGAATTATAGAGTTAGACCCCTATAATATCCGCTCTGAAGACTCATTGTAAGATGAGAATCTGAAGAAATTATACCTAAAAGACTTCAAAATTTTCATTCACTTTTCACTTCTTATTCTATTGGTGTCAGTTTTCTTGAAGTAAACAGTACGACCTGAGAAGTCTAGTTTATTGTTTACTTCCCTGTTACATGTGTCTTCTGAGGAAGATTTGACAGAGTTTTCTAAAGAATTAGTACATCAAAAGCTTAGAAAATATATACAAATTGCTTTTTTTGATTTTGGGGGTTGTTTTAAAAAGGACTCTTGCAAAGTGTCAATCAGGATCTGTATTTGATCTCTCTATTTTTCTAAAGGCATGGTTAATTCTTTGGTAGAGTGGTTTGAAAGGTTTGACATTTAAACTTCTAACAGTCTGGCAGGTGATTGTGTAAAGAGGCAGCTGAATTTGGTGCTGAATTTTGTGCATGATCTGTAGTGGTACAGGGAGGGGAGGAGAGGCTGCACCTCCTTCCTTCCACCGCTCCTGTGGGCAAAACTCATTGCAGTCACATAGCAATCCACCACACCGCGCTGTAGCTCTGGGGAGAATTGGCCCGGAACCTCAAACCATTATTTGCAACTTGACTATTCACAGCTGGAATAGCTATGGGTTTGTTATTTGTAAAACATCCATGAATTTCACCACAAGCCTTTCTAGCAATACAGAAGCATCTGTGAGTCAAACTGTTCCCCAGCTGTTCGCTCCCTACGCGCGGCTGCTCCGGCTCTGCAGCCGGTTCATGCCGATGGTTCCACCGCGCTCCCGGAGCGCTCCTGCCGCACGCCCCCGCTCGCTCCACAAATTCCCAGCGGGACGGAGACTCTTGCTTCTTCCAATAAAAAATTCTTGCCAATGGTTTGACTCCTTGCCGGTGTTTGCTGGCAGTAATTGATGTTTAAGTGTCAGCCATTGTCTCAGTCTAGTCTTTGCAAGCCACTCAGAAGCACACAAGGTGATTTTCTGTCTTAAAAAGAAGAAGAAAAAGAAAAAAAAAAACCTGTTTCCATTAGGAAAGAGGGAAATGAAAAGAGGCTGTGGAGAATTGAATGAATATCCAACAAATGTTTTTCGAAGCTTATCTTCAAATGAGCAAATCAGCTCTGAAGTCCTTAATAAATGGTGTTATCAATAAACCTCAGAAATTACAATTTCTTTTTACAATGTGGATATATTTTAGTTTTTATTTAAAAGCTTTTACTGATAACTAAATCATAGTAATCGGTTACTTATTTTTAAGAAAAACATCACAATTACAGATTGGTGAAAACTGTTTGAAGCTTTATTTAGTTGGTTCACTGTTAGACAAGGGCAATGGAAAAAAAGATCAGAGACAAACCAGTGACTTCACACTTGAAGAGAATTCCTTGACTTTTCAAGAGTACCTATTGTTATTTTAAATTACTAGCACAGGATATCTGAAGACTGTCATGTTCAGATAGGGATTCAGAGACTTAAGAACTTTTCTAGCTTTCATTGGAGTCTGCCTAAGATCAAATCTGACCATGAATGTTTTAGGTTTCATCCTGCAAGACACAGGGAAGTGCTTTTATTTAGAAAACTTAAGCAAAATTAATTAGTCTGTTCTGTTGATCAGAGAAATATGTGGTCTTCCTCTTTGTGATGGAGAAGTTCTAGTTCCTCCATGCACTGGAACAGAAACCTGTAATTTTATGATGAGAACTGCCAGGCCTGAAGTGTAATAGGTTCTTACTGGCTTTAAGGGATTTTGTATTTGATGATGTCATCATTTTCTTTACTCGCAAGAGATCTGCAGATTTTTTCCAAGGCAGGAAGTCACATCCTAAATGTTAGTTCATGATTTAAAATACATTAAACTTCTCAGGTGGCAGTGACAGTGTAAAAGCAATTAGTGAATTAAAAGCTGGGATTGTTCTTTCATATTTTTTTAATCTTGTTTTTTTAGAGGTAATTTTGTCATGGGAGGTAGCAGAATTCTCTTGCTATTCTTCTATCTCCCTGGGCAGGAGGTAGAAAGCTGAGATAACACATACACCATGTCTGAAACATACACCAGCCTTTGAAAAGAGCCATCAAATGCTGGCAACATGCACCCTCTGTGAGACATATTTGCCCGGAAACTGAAGTAAAACGGATTGATATTTGCCCAAACACTTAGCTAGGAAAGAGCTTTTTGCTTGTTGTACAGAGAAACTGTGCCACTGATGTGAAGAGTTAGAATTTCCCGCATTAACGTGTGTGACTTTCTTCTCTTTTCATACGTGACCAAACGTATAAATTTTTTTTTACTAATAGTAGTAGTAGTATTATGTTCTTATTTGGGGGGGACAAGTTTACAAAAATACTATGTTATTCACTTTACTGTGGGCAGTGATCATCAAGTTCTCATTGAGGGAACCTTCACACAGTCTTCAGTGATTACACTGCATGTATTGGTTCTCTACTTCTTAAGATACATACTAAGTATCTTCTCTGTGAATGTTTGGTATCAGCAGGAAGCACCACTGCTTTAAAAAAAAATTAAAATCCACTGTGTCACAGTTTTGGAACTCTGTTCTTGGTGATAGCATATGACCCAAGAAAAGGCTTTAGTCCTTAAAATTCAGAGAGAAGAAAATGACCAGCTGAGTAAACCTGCCATGGTTTCATTTTAGTTTTAAATTTAAAAGCAAACAAATAAGTCAAACAGAAACCCTCAGTCAGTGTTTGTTGTTTTATTCTAGTTTTGCTGTAATTTTTCTTTGGTATTAGGATACCTAGATTGATTAGATCATCTCAGATCATTTAACAGTGAAGGGGATCTATTTATTTATTTTGAAGCGGTCATTTACTTCCTTTTTTTTCTGTTCTTCAGATTTGTGTTCTGACCTTCCTCAGCTAAAGGTGTTGGATGCTTTCTCTTAAGTTCTCTGAGGAATTTTTTTATATTAGTTTTTGTATCAAAGGCAATGCCAGAGAATTCAAATCACTTTTATTTCAAAGACTTTTAACCTAACTAAAACATTACATTAGGTACATGAGAACACATGGCATTCATGGGTTTGTCCCTCCCCTCCTCCCTCCCCAGGTAATATTTCTGTTATACTGATATAAATGAAGATACACTGTAAACATATAAAGATATATTTTTTGTACCATTGTCTCACAATGCACTTTAATGTATAGATTTAGCAGAGAAAATGGGAACAAAATAGCTGGGTGGTCATCATTCTTTCTGCCATTAGCAGAGTACCTTTGCACAGGTCTCAAACACAACTGCCTCACCCCCCAGCTTGGGTGCTGCAGCCCCATGCACACCCTGCTGCTGGACCAGCTCCGAGTGCTGCAATGGTTTTCCCAGGGCAAAGCCCTCTCCAGGCTCAGCTAACAACCATTAATGACTGTGCACAGCTGTGTGACTGCAGCTCTTGTCTTAAGAAAATGTCTGGGAAAAGTTTTTCATTTTTCTCAATGAATCAGTGATCATTTTTGTTCCCTCCATTTAGAAAATGAGGATTAAGAGGAACATCATACCACAGTAATTATTAGACAAAAACAATGGATATTAAGCCATTGTTTGTGCATTAGCAAATTTTCCCCAGGTAGGCTCTATCATTTCAAGACATTTTGTTTTGTGTTGTTCTTCTTTTTTTTGTCTAATCACCTCTAAAATTATGAACACTCCAAGAATAAAACATCCTGAATAGTAAAGCAGTTTGAAATATTCATAACTAAGAATGCAACTGGTAATGCTCATAAACAAAGTTGTTTGGAGACCCCTTTATTAATTTTTAATTTATTTTCAGTCAATTCCTTATTACTTCCAAATTCCTGTAGGGGATTCTGTTAATTAGTCATGTGTAAAATATTCATTAAAAACAGCTTCCTATTTTCTTCTTTTATTGCAAATTTACATTTCTAATCTTATAACCAAAATAAATGCCATTGGGTAGAGAGACCACATTAATTTTGATCAAACCGTTGAAACAGAAACCCAGAGAACAAAAGATATGGTAATAAAATCATAGTTATATTGTGCTTTCAACTCACTAGAACAGGTATGCATATTTTAAACTGGTGTCTTCTTCAGATGTAAACAACAGATACTTTAGATTATTTTAGGAATTCTTGTTAGGGGAGAAAAAAAACATCAAAAAGCAAATGGGAAATCACAGTCTTCCACTGGCACTTTCCATGGGCACTTACCTTTCTGAATTTGATAAAGGTACTGTTTTTGAAATCTGGCCCCAAAATGGAAGGAAAAACATTTTCAAACAAATTGAAGTTTTTCTTCAATCTCACTTTTTATCTAATGATTAAATAGAGGAAATGTGCTCTTGTAATTTAGTTGGATCTCAGAGGTCTGAAATCAATTTTTCTTCTGATATATAGTCACTGCCTGGCAACTGCATCCCTCTGGACCTCAATTCTCTCCATGTAAACCCTGACTCATATTTCTGGCCTTGTGAGTTCTTAGGTCTTATACTCAACTTTAAATATGTGATGAGTGGAAAGGTTTGATTACTGTTAGCAGTAGGAGTTAAACCTGTGCACAAATGTTTCTGGGTCTTTGTGCTCTGTTCCAATGGGTAGGAAAAGGAGATGTTTGTCTTTAAACTGTATCAAGAAATGTGAACTCCACCGTGTTTGAACCATGATCTTGTAATATTGTGTTTCTATTACATTATTTCATTTACATTATGGTATGCTATGATATAGGTCCCTTTTGTGGAAGTAAGGCTAAACCAATATTTCTTCTTTTTCCCATCTACTTTGGTGTCTGTCAGCATAAGCATAGAGGCATAATTCCAACAAACCTGTGAGCATCGATAAATGTTCTGTGTGCAGATCAGAAGCCAAGCCCATAGCCTGGCATAGATGTCCATAAAATCAGGGACTATTATTTCCTCTCAATGGGGCACATCTCCCACTGATATAAGGCATATGGTTAATTTACTAAAATAAAGCCAACTTGGTTTCTTTCTCTTTTGTTTTCAGGATGTCTGACACTCCAAAAAAAATGTTAGTATTTTTCTTCATTTTCCTGGCAAATAGACACTAAAAAAGCAGGGAAAAATACTCTGGAAACAGTACCTACTGTTGAGAAGAAAACTCTGTGAGATAAATAACGGCAAAATATTGTCCAAAGTCACTGTCTTGACTCTTTAATCTCTTTTCTACACTAAACACAGAGAGGCTGATGCAGTTTCCTGCCAGGAAGTGGACTCAGGAAAAAGTAAAAACACATCCTGCTAGAGGTGTGGGAATACAAAATTTTGTATATATAAAGGAAAAATCAAGAAAACATTGAACAACAAAGATTATTATTCCAGTTCCAGCAGATCTGGACTGGAACTGAAATGACTGATTTCTGAATGAGCATACTGAGGCAAATCAGCATAACTGCTACTGCCAGCATTTCTGGGTTTGAAATCTTTCTTCCCCCATGAAACCAATCCAGTGGTAAGAAAGTAGGGCTGATACAGAGCGTTCATAAGGTGATCAGTGTCTCTCGAGCTGTTATCCATTCTTCTACAAGTATCCTGAACACCTGAAAGGTGACTAGCGTGGGAAATAGAAAGACAAATAGTCCAGAGGCTGTTCCCTCCCTGTGGAGAAGCAGCTAAGTCTCAGTGCAGCACTAAATATGCCAGGGCTGTTGAACCTTCCCCCTACCCAACTGCAAATTAATTATTTCAATCTCCAAGTAGTAATGTACTTTCCTCTTCTCTAAATGCTAGCCTGGGCAATAAAGTGGAGGACAAAGAATAGGGCTGTGTGGAATGGTGCTGCTGGCATGCAAAGTGGAGCCTTTGTAAGACTGTTGTGGAGATGGAGGCTCAATGGCATCTGGACTAGGGAAATCTGCATTTCATGCTAAATTTCCATTTCATGAACCACTTCTCCCATGTGATGTCATTCACAAAAAATCTACTGGACATAGAATGCATATTTTGTGGTATTCTAAATGTAATTGAGGCCATTTAGAATTGCTTTGAAGCTTCTTTCTGAATTGGGAATGCTGCTGACCTGAATTCTCTGCTCAGTACCACACACAGTCTGTCACACTCCTGGAAGCAGTGAGGAACTGCAAGCGCTTCTGCTTGGTGGTGTTTTGTACTCAGCTCAAGCTGAGAACACATTACTATGCAAGAAGCATAGCTTATGTCCTTCTGTACTGATCCCAGGAGGAAACTGGCTTTTCAATGGCCATTTCATGTGTATTCTTTCCCTTCTTTATTCACTGCTTTTCCCCATCACTATATTTGTAATCATTTTCTAAGTAACACTTAAAAAATTGTTTTATAAACTGTGACTCACCATCTCTTCCATTCCTTGACATAAGAGTTCATAACTGCTGCTCCATCAATACCCAGGGTCCCTCTCAGATGCTTTTAATGTATAAAACAGTAACTCTAAGGAAATATTTATTGCTGCTCCCAATTCCAGCAATAGATTTGACCAAGACCAAATTAATCACTGCTTTAAAATCACTAGAGATTATGTAGTACGTTGCTGGCTGAGCTGAACCATGACTCCACCTGATAATACTCTATCTGAAAACTAATCACTATCCACCATATCATCATCTTGAGCCAGAAATTCATCTCCATTATCTCAGTGGCTCTTCTGATTGCAACTAGATCAAAACATCTTGCTGCAGTCCAGATTAATTTTACCTCATTCTTTTTTGCTCAATTCAGTATGTGGAAAAAGTCGATCTGTAATGTTAGCCTGAGTTCAGCAAACACAAGCTGATTCTGCTGAGATGCTTTCCACTCCATCAGTTCTCATAAATTAATTCCTCTGTGATCCTTTCAGGTTCTTCACCTGGAACAAAAGCCAGGTTAAAAGTTTACATGTCCCGGTCACTCATTATTTCCTCTCTGTTTAAACTCAAGAGCTACATTTTGTTTCACTTTTGGGTGGTGGAGCCTGATCTGCCCCCTGCTATGGTCTCTGCTAGTTGCTTGTCCCCAAGTAGCAAACCCCTTCAGATCCTGAGATCTCCTTTGGTTAACTTAAATATATGTTTACATTCCCTTCACTGAAGATCAGTTTTATCTTTTTCCTTTGTTTTCTTCGATTTTGCATCCAATACTTCTTTGCTTCTGATTAATTCCTATTATAAGTGTGAAGAGAAGTGTTTACACAGTAGTTTTGCCATGCCTAAGTCCTTGGTGATAGTTTCTCCCTCTCTGTTATCCAAAAATCTTACCCAGTCTTTTGTTTTTCTTTCCCCTGAACATTTTTGAAAATTCTGTTCTTTTTTCTTTAATATTAGAGCACAGGAGTTCATCATATTTTGAAGCATGTCATTTTCCTCCTTCAGTTCTTGACTGCTAGCAGGTATTTTGGGTGTTGTGGGGGCATTTTTAATCATGCTCTCTCTCTAAGAAGTCGTATGCAAATCTGTTCTGTACTTAATACTCTTCTGTTCTGAAGGAGAAGCTTTTTAATGTTTCAGTTGAAATTCTTCAAATACAAAATCTACAATACAAAAATGTTAAATAATAAAAAGTGTGACTTTACATCTCAGCAAAAGTTTTAACAAGGGACTTCCATAGGTCTAAATGAAATAATTAAGAAAGGAGCCATGAAATATATTATTCCTTTGGCAAAGTTGCAAAGTACATATCTTTGGAGACATTGTGTACGTATTTGCACAGAAACCGAGACAAGTTCCAATTAGGCTCACATTTTGATTCCTTTGCCCTTTTAATCTGGTCAGCCAGTACAGGGACAATTTGGTAGGGTTGAGAGCAAGAATGGCTGTTTTAATTCTCTGTTTGGGGTTTGGTGAAGATTTTCTATTTTTCAGTGTTTTCTCTGTATTGATGTTTCCTTTTACCTACCTCTTTATTTATTCTTGATTTCATACTAGTGTGCTAGGAGGATAATTGTGCTGGGAATTTTATACAAAACACATGTTAATTTTTTCAAGGATATTGTGCATATGCTGTAGGCTATAATTGTTTTGGAAGATTGCACTGAATTAGAAAGAGTACTTCGATTCAAAATGAGACAATATTGTGCCCTCTAGGACTCTCAAGATGTATATTTAGATCCTGCCTTGACAAAGACTTTGTACATAACCTTGGCATGTCCCCTCATCTCTCTGTTCTTCATGTTTCCAGCTACCCAGCCAAGACAGAAACACCCCCCACCTCTCATATCTTTGGGATAGACTGTAGCATGCTTTGGTGTTTTGCACAATTTTTTCCCCAGAACAATCATTTTGATTTTAGTGGGATATCTTCAGTGCATGAAAGCTCTGCCAAAGGCATTTTTTTTTTCTAGCACTGGACCTCATCAGATGCTTAAGAGGTTTATAAAGCTTTATCCAAAATAATTTTAGTGCTATATGACATATGCTCTCTCCAAGAAAACATTAAATAAATTTGTAACTAATGTGTCTTAATTAAAAGCTTTAATTTAATGATGTTACACTCTGAAATGAAAACTATCCAACAATTTTCTTATGAAAAGGCATAAATTTTGAGCTTTTCCCGTGTAAGCTTGAATCCTTTCCCTTAGCTCATAACATCACTGTCCGGTTGTTTTCTTTCACAAGTGTATATCCCTGTCATGAGAAGGCATGTTATTTCTATCCAAAGTGCTTAATATACCATATTGTAAAAACTTTCCCAAAAGAATCAATCTTCAGCCTTAAAGGTTATTTCACTTTAGTGTGCAATATACCCCAATTTCTGCTGTTTGATCTGTTTGAGCCAGGGAGTTGGTAAGATTATACATGGTTTGTACTGCATGGATTTTTAATGTTTCACACATTAGCTTTTAAAAATTGCCTTCATATTCCCTGTATTGATTTTTGTGGCTCCCAACATACAGCACCCGCTGAGTGGCTTTGCCAAACTCTCCTGATGAAAAGATGATATAGGAATCCTCAGCAGGGGCAAAGACAACCATAGATTAAAAAACCTAGCATCCAGTTGACCATTTTTCTTAAGCCTCATTGTAAGCTTTTTCTATTTTTTTTTCTTCTTTTTATGATGGCATGCACACTATAACTGCCTAAGGGCACACTTATTATAGACTGTATTTTAAAGCTGATTAAAAATAAATTCTCCATGCCTGTCTGTAACTTATTCCACAGAGAATCTTGTTTCATATCGGATGAGTAAAAGGATCTGTTGCTTATGTTCACCTTTTACCTCAGCCCACATTTAAAAACTGATATCAAGTTTCCATTACACTTTATTATCCAGTCTTTCTACTTTTATCAGAGAAAGCATTATAATGACTGTGACTTTGAAAACTTTTATAATTAATGTGCGCATATGTACATATATATTTATACATTATTATATTTTATTTATACTCCATACAAAAATTAGGCTATCAAGTCTGACAGAAAGATCTCGGTACCATAATAAACAGACCTCTCTTCACAATCATTCTGCAGCACACAGGACTTGGCAAACTGTCAGATGGCAGGATGAAGAGGTAAAGCGCAGAATCTGCAAATTCTGGCTGTGCACATGGGAATAGGTTCTGGGCTTTCCAAGAACTTGTGGAGAAAATGAAACTTGGCAGGATCAATTCGGAAATTCATTTCATCTGTTTTCATTTTACACTGTCTGTCATCTAGTTTTTGATCACTAAATGAAAAAGAAAAATGAAGTTCTGCCATATGCATTCTGTAAATTTCAATTTAGCTATCAGGTGTCACACCTGCCACAATTTTGCTTTTTGCTGCGTTTCAGACAACAGACATAATCATTTGTTTGTGTTACCGATGTTGGTTCAGGAAAGTTTATTTATGGTGGTATTTGCAGTAAATCTGCTCATTTCCAACCATTGCTGTATAAAACTACCACTTGAAATATAGACAGTTATGTCAGCCTGTATAGGAAACATATTGTACAGTGTTAATTAAAGGGCATGATTTGTGATCTCTGCTCCTCCACTGAAATGCCCTGAACCCTGAAACTGGCTGCTATGACATTTTGAACAAAGCCACACTCTACAAGTTTCAGGCCCATTTCCTCTGCACGGGGAGGAGTGGTTCACATGTCCTGCGTCTGGTCTGTCTGTCTGCACCAAGCATGCATTGCCCTGCAAGGACAGGCGGCAGCCAGGTTTGCTGCCCTCCAGGGGACTCCTTTTCCCTGACCCCACAGGGTTTGTTTGGGTGAGGTCAGTGATGGGCTCTTGGGTGCGGCCATTCCAAATTTCATGTTGCTGCAGTTGCTCTGCAGAAACGTTGGCTGGAGCCTTCCCCACATCATCCCTCTCAGGTGCCACAGCCCCACCATGGCTTCAGGCTCTGCTCCCTGTGATGCTGCCCACACCCACCCCACACCCACAAAGCCTCAATGCACCTGCATTGTAGCAAGTCACTCACTTTTTATTTAATATATCCAAACTTGACTGTTCATACCTTAGAAGGAGGACTCTGTGCAGGGTAAATTTATTCTGTTATTAGCCAGCAGGATTAATAGCAGCAAGTTATCTCTGCATGAGCTGTCTAATATATTTGTGCTGGAACTTCTTGACCAGTTGTGGTCGCTTTTTTTCTATAGAAAAACATAAAAACTAAAGTTGAAAAATTCATAAATAAATTAATCTCCTTGCCAAGTATCAGGAGAAAGCTAGGGGCAGGTCAAAATTTGTTGGAAAACACTGATTGGGTGGCAATGAATTTTTCCTTGGCTCCATTTCAATTTCTCTGAATTGTTAGGGTCAAGAAGAGATTGATGGAAATTTAAATAAAAACTGAAATAGAAGTTAAAGTGCTTTGCTCTGATTCAATATCTTGATATTCCAGTATTCCAAATTGAAAGGATTTTCTACTTGAAGATTTTTTTCTTTACCATTTTAATTTTTAAACTGCTATCTTATGTTTTCAGGTAGTTCATGCTTTCTCATTCTGACTCGGGTGGTTTGGAATTGTTTCGGGCTTTTTGGAATTGCTGGAAAATCAGAAAAGGTTCAAATGGTTCTACACAGAGTAGAAACATAAGCCTATTGATTTAACTTTTTTATTTCCTCTTTTCATATTCTCTTCTTTAAAGAATAAATATATGAGCCATAATGTGAGATCAGGTATGCAATGCAAAATGCAAGATCTATTAAATATTATTCCAGTAATAAAACACGAGCCATATAGCTGTCTTATTAATGAAACAGTGTGATACCATGTGTCATGATGTACACCTGGGTATTGTTATGTTGGACTGTAGGACCATGAAGTTTTTGTTTTTTGGGGGTTTTTTTAAGTTTGGGTATAGGAGGGAAGATTAACAAAAGCATTCTAGTTCAGCTTTAATTTATACTATAATTTTTAATGACATTTCACTGCAGGGTTTTATACTTTCCCTTGGATAGGTAAGGAATATAAAAACCCTCAGTTAACTACAGTAATTTTGCAAAGTTCCAATTTATGTTCTGATAAATTTTGATCCAGGATTTCAGAAAAATAGAATGCACATTGAGGAAATAAGACAGAGGATTCATAGGGTGACAGTGAATATCTGTAGGGTGACTTACTGGATATATAATTTTGAAACTAACCTACTTGAGTTATAATGAGAAAGCAGCTGTGGGGGAAGTTGGCACATTAAGCTTGAGCATACTGATAAGCAGAGGGGACGACACCCTCCTCACACACATACACCCATACATTCTGTCATACTCATCAAAAGGGGAGCACACCTCTCAGTGCAGGATTTATAAATCTGTTAGCTTCTTAGAGCAGAAATTTGGGAAAATGGCGATGAAATTAAAACAGCAATTAGCCTAAGGGAGTGGCATTTTTTTTCTTATTCCTTCTCTAATTTCTTGGTATTTTACAGCCTGTGTTTATTACAATTTATTGTAATTTCTTTCATAGAGCAATGGCAGACCTCTACATGTCGCTGGTATTGAGTGACTGTCAGCCCCAGTGCTGCTGCTGCCCAGCTCTGCAGCCTTGGCAGCTCAGCTGTGCCGGCAGCGCCAGCGCCCCACGGACAGGCACGTTCCTGCTCACCTTGTGAGTCACAGGAAATCTGCTCAAGTGTAAAAATATACAGTGTGTTATACCTGCAACTCTAAGGAAGCTGGGGCACCATATAGCTATTAATAAAACTGTTGGGAGTCAAGTATATCAGAGCATGTTTCTCTGGCTTTTTTAGAAACTGACAGATTTAATCAATTAAACTCCAATGCTCTATTCATAGCTCAGGTTTTTTATGGTACAAAGATTTGCATTCCAATTAGTGCTTGCAAGAAGTTTTCACGTTAACCTGATCAGTAGTATTTTCCCCTCCCTGGTGTCTATCTTATTCCATTGAGACTGCAGCGATGTGTCAGACAGAGCATCTCTGTTACCTTCTGATTGAACAAAACTCTCTTAGGGTTCCTTTGAAATCTTGAGGGCTTGTCACTTGAGGCATTATTTTTTTAAGCATGAACAAATCTTGTCAGCGTAAGCTGAGAAATCAGCTGTATTTTATCAGTACTTTGGGATCAAACTTCATGTTCAGTATTCAGCACTGGGTGCTGTGTGTGAGACAAAACTAGAGGTTACACTATGCTTTAGAAAGACCACCTCTGGTGACAGGGGGATCAGTTTATTACTGTTTCCAGAACACGTTTACAAAAAAAAAAAACTCAGGTACTTTTGCTAGTGTGCTATATAATGTGCTTAATATCTTTCAACACTTGCTTATTTATGTAGGCATATTATGTTGAATTAGCTACAGCTTCTTTGACTTAAAGTGCCTTGAATCTACACACAACTTTTTAAAGAGAATTAATTGGCATCATAGGTCTCTTGTAATTAATCCTCCTTAAGACTGAGGTAATGCTGCTTTGCAGCAGGTCTATCACTTACCCAATTACTCACTGATTGCTGTGCACTCTAGTCTTCCATATGGACATCTGGAGAGCTCTGGGACTCAAATAGATGCTTGTTCAGTCCCATCTGGAAGGGTGTCACAAAAGCAAATGTCTACAAGATGTTGTTGGAGTAAATAAAACTGAGATGGTAATTCCTGCTCCTAGGCCATGTGCCAAGTCAAAGGAAAAATATTCTGTGGTAGTGACTGAAGACAAGATAGGACCAAGCCTCAGTCAGTGCTCCAACACCTTCCTGTTTTCTTGGAAAACAGAGAGCACTTTGGCAAGGTGTTCTATCACTGTACACTTCCAGTGTGCTTACCAACATGCTGGAAATTTTCTCAAAAATTGTTGTAGCCAAACAGGAACCCAAGAAAAGGTGACCAATTCCCAAGATACCATAATGAAAGAAAAGCATCCTTTCTACATAAATGCTGAGATCTGACCAGGAGGAAACTTTCCACAGTGATCATAAGCTATATGACCTTGCAGACAAGTGAGAGCTCTTCATGCACATCATTTCTGTGTCTGTGTTGTGATGTTTGTAAGTGTCAGGGCTGGAATTTCACTTCCAAGACTGAGCTGTGAATCAGTGCTATAGTGCAGAGAGAGAGCACTGGGGCTGAAACTGCATTGATGGGCTAGTGTTTGAAGTAGGAGCACTTCTTGAGAAACTGTAATAATTTTAAAACATTCTTTATACTGAGGGTTCAAAGTGAGATGTGTAGGAGTGGGTGTCATGAAGGACAGCTCATGGCAAAACAGAGAGTCTGTTTTAGCATACTCATTTCAAGACAGGTGTTGTGCATTGTCCAGGTCTTCCTCCATTTCTGAGGAAGTCATTTCTCACCCAGGGGCAGCACAACATATTACAGACCTAGGCAAATGTCCTTAATGTCTGTAGGGGACATCCATGATACCCAGTACATTCCCCAGTTGTTGCTGCTGCTTTTCAAGCTTTTCCTTTTTCAGTATTTTAGGCAAGAAGGGTATTAAACTATAAGGAGATAAAGGTTTTCATGTGGATATTCTGTACCTTCTAATGAGCAACAAACAGCTTAGTAGGATCATCACCTTCTCCGGCATAAAATTCTTCAGCGATGCTTTTCCTCCCAGGAATTCATCTTACCAGACATTGACAGCTTGCCAAGGAAAGCAGCAAAGTTGCAGTTTCTGAAGGTACTTGCAGAGAGAGGCCTCCAAAGAAAAAATGAAAAAACAAAAGACAAAAAACAAAAGCAAAAACAAAAACACAAACAAACAAAACCCAAACCCAAAACTACCAAAAACACAACAAACCGCGCATTGCTTTTTAGTTCATCCTCCAGAGCTCTTCCTTCTGAAGTCACAATGTTGCTCCTCCAAAGCTACAAAGCCAAATCCATCTGACTGCATGAGCGCCAGTACAAGACATTATCTTGTTTATATTAAAGACTGCTGTAAGTGAGCAGTGTGTCTTCCAGGCTGCTCTCATGGCAGTTTAGAAATGGAGCTGGCAAAACACAGCTGAGTTATGGGAAAAGCATCATGGCAGTTTAACACAGTCAGTCTCAGGCCTACTGCCAGTTGTAGGAGGCATCTCATAAAGCACGGTGAGAAAAATCACAAAGCTGACATGCAAAAGTTTGCACTGGGTTCCTAGCCAAAATTGCCAACTATGAAGTCAAAAAAACAGTATCTGTAAATGAAATGGTTAACACGGGAATTTCTGTAAATCAGCTCTAGGAAGTGGAGTGGAAGCCCCGCTTCCATTTAACATAGTCTAGCACTGACTTCTTTGCCTCGTTCTAAAATTCCCATGTAGGCAAACCCAACATGCTAAAAAAATACCAAGATAGCTTAAAGTTTAGAAGGCATTATTTTTATGTAGAGTAGCTTAAATCAGTTTCTTTTGGCCTTCTATACCTTATACCAGAGGGCAAGAAATAACAAAAAATTGTTATTTCGTCTAGTGTCTTGAACACACAGATAAATATATATTTTAAATATATGCTTAAAACATTTTTTTCTTACAATGTAGATCATTGTGAGAACCCTGAGAAAAGAATAAATTACAAGCATGCATAACAACCACATGTCAGTTTAAAAACCATGCAATAGTCAAGCATGAAGGGGGGAATTAAAGGATTATATGTAGAAGAAGTAACTCTAAAATTGATATTATTCTAGGTTTAAGTCCCACCATTATAATTGTTTTTAGTGGTGTTTTTATATGCCATTGAGTAATAGTTTGTCCACACCCTGGCTTTTATCTAAGGAACTGCTTGCACAGCGATTGTGCTGATAATAACCTCTAATACAGCTGTGGTCACTTAATTAAACGATTTGGAAGCTTATTTTAGGTGACATTTAAAATTGAAATTTCAAGTACGTTATTCTATCATGTTCTCTCTTGGTATTGTTCAGTAAAATACTGTATTCAAGGAAATCCATGAAATTACAATTCAAAGACTGTGATAAGAGTGGATTATTTTTGTACCATTTTTAGCTCTCATTACAATTTTTGTTGCAAGACTAAGTCTACAGATCGAGTATAAAGTATATCAAGCTTTAAATTCAGTGATAAGTCATTGTTAGGACAGAGAATTTTGTGATAACACAGGCAGTAGATTAATCCACTCTGATGACAGGCTTGCTAGTCTATGAGGAACGGAACACAGAGCAAGATTTATCCATTGCATTGACAAGGACAGTGAGGGGAATGGGAAATGGAACAAAATTAGTCCATTTGCATGACAGCCTAAGACTATAATCATATGGTTCCACTCAAATCCTACAGTAATGGAACATAAAGAAAAAAGCATGAACAAGGCACATCATTTTAAACTATATTGTACTCATCAACCTTTCCAGTGTCTGCAGAAAACATAATCAGGGAAGAAAAATTAATTTCATTCTGCTAAATTGCACTGTAAATACAGATGGGATACAACAGAATTGTTCAAACTTATTCATGTGGCTTTCATACGTTGGGATAAATGCTTTCTGCTCTGTATTCACTAAGATGAGACTATCAGACTAAATCCCCAGCTTGCATAAAGCAGCATAGTTCCCTTGACTTCAGTGAACTCAAAATCTCAAAATCTCCAAGGAAACCCTCTTCTTGATAGGGAGGCTTCAAAAATACTGAAATAAAAGATAGTTCAAGATACCTAGGGGAGAATTTTTTAAAATGAAGATTGACAAACAATGTGAAATATAGAATAGCAAATGTATATGTTCATCTTCCACAACCCTGTAGCTCTCTGAAACACACTGAAACTTCTCACGGTCATCTATTTATGCAACCAGATGTTTCTAGGATCATGGCTTTGAGGCTGTAGGAAAGGGCTTTGTGAGCTGAAGTCCAGCATATCATCATTTGAACTAATTAAAGCAACTGTGACGAGTGTAAGGGTTATAACATATCTACTATATAATGCATGTAGCATAAATCTATAGTTGGTTTATTCTTTAAGAAATTAAACTGCAAACTAAAGCATAGGCACCAAGTAATTATGATGTCATTACTGGAAAGCTCTTAAATGCTTTGGCTGAAGGTCAAAGTCACAATTACATTAATTTAGTCATGAACCTTTGCACTTTCTCATCTAAACAATGGAATCTCATTTTAATTTCCTTTCTTTTTCCACTTTAAATACAGGCATTTCTGTGAAGGAAGTTGCATATGACTATCTGCACGTCTCCTTTCCTGCAATCTTATGAAAAAAGCTGTATCATATGGTGGAATCAGCACTGACTGTGCCACATACATACAGCAGCAGTGTGTTTTGAAAATATTTTAAATATTTAATCTGAAAACATCTGATTTAGTAAGCAAAGACTTCAGTGTATTGGTGAAAGCAGTTCATGAATAGACTTATCGTATTCCAGTTCTTTTAAAGAACAACTCCTATAGCCATGCATGAGCAAAATTTCCACTAAATTTAGCTTGCAGGCAGGAGTTTATTCAGGAAATGCCTGCCACACCTGGGTGTTCACACACAGAACTGCATATGACTAAGACAAACACATATTTCTTGCTCTTTAAGTACTGCAAACTATTCCATCCTGGTTTTGTCATTATACTAATGCGTGGAGCAGACCTTCAAACAGTTTAGGCTAATCACCCAAAAGGCCAAATTGTCCACTGTGAGTGTGTGTGTGTGACACTGTGTTCACGTGAAGCTAAATGTGGAACATGGATTTGAATTTACTGAAGAGGCTCTTTTCCTTATATGTACATTTAACAGAGTATTGATACCATTTTAAAAGAATAAGGAATAAAGGATGGGGGCAATCAAATTAAACTGCTCACCAGATACCTCCATTCTACCTTCTCTTGGCATTTGGCAGAAAAATCAATTTAACCACTTGGCTACAACATTTCTCATGCACTGTGTCACAGTACTGTAGATTCCCTGCCTCATTCACAAGCCTTGCTTCTGTTTCTCTCTTTTTAGCATCTACATGGATTCCAAAGATAACCTTGATCTAGGTTAGCGCTGCTGTGCAACCCATAACAGAATTTCTAACAGACTGGATGGGTTCTTAACTGCTATTATAAAAATAGCTCATTGTTTTATGGTCTTGATTTATGATACATCTCATTATGTTGTTTCAGAAATGCACAGGGTAATGTTTAAAAAGGAGCTGTGCTTGATGCAAGCAGTGCAACCTCTGCTGTACGGGTGAGGGAGGCTCTTGCTTCTTGAAATGGTGAAGGTGGCCAGGGACCCACGAGGGGTGGTGACCTGCCCAAAGCTTTGTCTGGGTGTGCAGCTGCAGAGCAGAGCAGGGCCCATGGCCAGCAGCCTGCACATGGCTCAGCTGACCATGGCCAGGCAGGACCAATGCTGGCAGCGAGTCCATGATGCCCTACCAGACAGGACTGGACCAGGATGCCAGGATGCATGGAATAGCCAATCCATAAGCCGAACTAGCTGAAAATATGGTCAGGAGCCCATGCAGATGGCAACAGAAGGCTGGTCGGGTCTGCAGGTCTTTGCTTGTAGTTGGATGAATGCCAGTGCAGATGTTGGAGGGGATGTGTCAGAAATGCAGTTCTCTCCTCATTTGCCTTGTGTCAGATTGTCTCTTCATGAGAAAGGGATAGGTCTTTCAAAATATACTCTTAGCTTCTGGGATTCTGTCCCCTCTCCAGAGATATCTCCTCTACTCCTGAAACACGAGTTTTGTCTAGAAATATGCAGGTGGAGATTTTTGGAGGGATTATTTGCATATGGGAATAAAATGTGAATCTTCTGTATGCATTCACACTAGTAAAGCTTTAGCACTCAGTTGTTTGCAAAAAGTGAACAAGGGCTAGTCACGAATGCTGTGGAAATGGAATTTGCTTTTAACTTCAAATGAATATTCATGAATAATTTCCTCCGCTATTTGCTCACCAGTCATATTTAATGATATGGGAAATTGAATGAATAACAAGGTGCTGAAATTTGCTGACAATACACAATTATCTAAGTTAATATAAACCGAGGAGCAAAGTAAGGAATTTCAGGAGGAGCTAGTTAAAACCTGAGTGACTGACTAACAAGATACCAGATGAAGTTCACTGCAGACAGGTACAAGATAATGAGCACTGTAAGAAATCATTTAAACTACTTATATGTATTGATGGGGTCTGAATTAGCTCTAACCTCTGGGTTAGGATGGATGCACAATCCAGCAGCAGTGAGGAAGGAAAAGTGCTGTAAGCCAGGGGGGAGGGTAAGTCCAGATCAGAAATATCTCTTCAGTCTTACTGCAGCCATGAGCAGGGCTCATGTAAAATAGAAATAGTGACCTCTAGATGTGTATGAAGAATTCCAAGCTAAGAAAAAAATAATAATGGCTATGATTATTTATAATTATTTATTTATAATTAATTTCTCATTTTGGGGAGGAAATTACATCAATTTAAGCTAAAAGGCAACTCTGAAAGGACAGAGACAAACAACTCCAGATGAAATGGCAGGCACATGTGAGAAAGGGTCTGAAGGATGCAAGTTAAACTTGCAAGTTTACTTTCAAAGTCAAGAGAGCATCAAGAGCACCAGTGTGCTCAAAATATGCGATTCTGTGAGGGGCCTATTTTGAGTTTCTTCAAGACATGCCACGATCCAATGCCTAGCACGAGAACAGACAGAGAGGTTTAGCAATGAGTTATTAGGCTTATATTAAGGTGTTAACCATTTCAGCATACTTCAGGCTTTAATTTTAAACTGCTTCAACAGGACTTGCCAGTGCTCAGCCATCAGTGCCCCAACACCAGAGAAATGTGACCTTGTACCATGAGTGAGGGAGAACATGGCTCTAAGCCACTGGCTCAAACAAAAAAGTCTGAACTTTTCCATTGCTGTTACTAACTCTCTGCTGTGAGTACTGGGGTCCAGAGAAAGCCCTTTCTGGAGTCAGTTCACATGAAGAACATACCTAACCAAGTGACTGGTAAGACAGAAAAGCAGGGTTGCCTGAGGACCTGTTCCTCCTGTTCATGCTCTCTCTCAAAGCATTATCTATGCTGTCATTGAATGGAGAGGCTTCACTTACACTCTGTGTGCTACAGCCAACTTTTCTCCAAACATTACAACTTCCCAGCAAATTCCCATGTTCCTGAAGGCTTCAAGGAAGGAGATGATATCACAGAGAAGGACTGTTACAGAATAATTGTTTTATTGGCCCATGCACCACAGAGTACTTTTTGCCTAGGAAGGGGTAATGCAAAAAGTCAGTGATTATATGATTGTTGTTTGTAATGCAGATGTTTGGGTTTGACTTAAAGCACTCTTGGCAGCTCATAGGATGAACTTTTCACTCTCAGTCCTAAATGATCATTCATTATTTTCCTCTTCTGAGTATTATTTCATCTCCTGTCATGGTCCTCAAGCATTTTTCCTTCTGCAAGGGTTCTCAGATAGGAAATGCACAAATTCTTGAGGAGTCACTGGGAGAAAGGATGAAGAGATGCAGCTGGAGTAAAGTGGTAAGGAAGGAAAGAGGGCAGGGGGAAGAGGGTCCTGGCCTTGGCAGGACTGGGAGAAGTGAGGCAGAACATGACAGCAGCAGAGCGCCAGAAATTTTATGAGCTGTTATCCAGGACATCTGTAACTGTGAGGGACTGAGAGGATGGAAAAGAGCATCTTCTTTCCAGTATTGAGAATACCTCATTTTGACCACAGTCCTGTCCATCCCTGTGGCCAGATCTAGCTGGCCACACCTCCTCCTCCGGTCCCTTTGACCCTCATTTCTGCAAGATACAACCCCAAGGCACACCAAGGTTCCTGGGAAGTGCAGGACCAAATCCTGATATCCTCTTTTAGACTCTAGTCATTCTTCAATAGACATGGAGGTTAATTGGTAAGGACCCAAACCCGTGTCATAATTTAAACATTTTTCAGAGTGTTACATGAAGAGAAAAAATTCAATGTGTCTTTTGTGGGATATTGCTCTGCTGGGAGATTGACTGTAGTGTTTTGAGGGTAAACACCTGGACAGACCAGGACAGGGACTGCCAGTCTAGGACTCTGTGGTAGGCAAACGAGAAGTGTCAGAACTCTTCTCCAATGTGAAAAACACAAAGATGTAATTGTGGGCCTGTAGGACCCAGTCTGGTTTCCCGCTGGTTAAGATGTTATCCCTGTAAGAGCCCTTCACTTCTGATGCTCTGGTATAAAATGAGTTTGTTAAAAGAAACTGGTAGTCTGGCATTTCATTGGTGTAATTATTCATGGAGTTCACTCTACCCCTCCTGCAGAGATGTGACTATTGTTACAATTTCACTGTAGCATGACCAGGAGAACACAAACAGACATGGAAACTGAATTACTTTATCCATTTTAGCTGTGGGGATCTTTATACTCAATGTGTATATCTCTGCTGTATTTTAGCAGATGCAGAAACAGAGCCCAATTTCAGGGCAGTTAATCTGGCTTTCAGAAACAATGTATTCACTTTAAATTCCCTTATTTCATGACTTCATCCAAGGTGAAACAAAAGGAAGAAAGGAACTGGCTCTGAGCACTGAAATGTGCCATTTCCTTCAGATGGACCTAGCTACGCAGATTTAGGAGGATGTGTGCATGCATATGTTTATGTGAGTTTGTGTGTTTATTGCTTCAGAATTGCCTAGAGTTACATCATCCCAAGAGATCTATTCAGCCCTGTATGCTCAGATGGAATATGATGTTTGCACATAAAATGATAAGGATTTGTAAAGCACTCAGACAGGAAGGTGAGGTGAGACAGTTATAAAACAGATGCTGACACTACTTTTGAGCTGGAGTCCTCTGAGATAGGCTGCCCTGTGATTGACTAGTCTGTGTTTGACAAATACTTTCCATGGATTTTTTTTATTTGAAAATAATTTTAACCAATAATGGAAATTCATTATTTTGCTCTGACATTTAAGTACATTTTCAATTGTATCCAGATTTAAGTGACTAGAAGAAAAAACCCTATAATTGTTCTAGTGACAAGGATAAATGAAACATTTCTGAAGTATTATAAAGACCATCTAAATTCTTGAAGTGATAGGACTTGATTTGAAACCAATAAATAAATTTGATATAAAAAAAACACAGCAAGCATGAGAGGAAAAGCTTTATCCAATGCATTTGTGCATCTTCTGTCTGTTTTACATCATAGTTTTCTTTTGGCAGAAAACTTGATGACTGAAGAGAACAGTCATTTGTCAAAAAAAAGCAACGACTGAAAGATCATGATCATAATTTTATTATTGGCATTAAATATTTATTATCCCAATTCAGTAACTGATACATGTACGTGCTTATGTGATAGAGATAAATATGTGTGTGCATGCACATGCCTTTGGCTGTTCTGCACATACAGGGTGGATTATACCACAGCACACTGTGATGGGTGAGATACTGGCATTTGAGGGTGCTGAAAATACACAGAACACACCACCAAGGAGGCTGAAGATGTATAAACCCTATCTGGAGCATTCAGGATGTCTCAATCTGATACACCCTCTCACCATCTCCTTTAGGATGACCTGTTGTGGTCTGAAAGTGGGGCCAGCAACCTACGGCAAACTGCAAATTTGGTGAGATTCTTTCTTGTGTATTCAGCTAGCAGTCCAAATTTGATCACATCAAACTAATCAATATCTTTAATACATTAGATCATGCTTCTGCTCATTTAAGAAAACACTCCCAATACTAGTACTGTTCAGTTTTTGCTCCTTTGTTGGCACTATAGGCAGTTTCTGGAATGAAAGCAGTGCTCTGTATTTATCTATATTTATCTTTTGAAAGCTACCTAAGACTGAGCTCTAGGAAGCCATCAGCTGTGCATATTAGTTTCATAACATTGTTTGCACAATCAACATCCCAATTACCTTTAAAAAATGAATAAATATGTTTTTTCATGATGCAAAGCTTGGAAAATATCCAATAATTTATAAAAGCAGGCTGATGTCTTCCTATCAGGTCACCAGCAAAAAAACAAACTTGAGAATTCTACAGTCACACATAAGATGTTGTAATCACAGTGATCAATAATCAGAAATGTGGGGTTTGAAGTCAAGCATGTTAACCTGTGTTATTCATTTACTTATATCCATTTACTTATGCCTTCTTAACTCAGTCTTGCAAAGATAAATGAGCTCATTTATAAAATGAGCAGCACATTTAAGTATAGAACTGGGGCTTTGCTCTCCATATATAAGAATGGAAAGACTGCCTTTTGAAATATTTCCACAAACTATTTATTTTTACTGTTTCTTAATGAGGGATTCTGCAGTACTGACATTCCACATCCTGGTCCCCATTTTACTTAGTTTAGACATATTCTCCACTCTCTCAGGAATATGCACATTTGTGCATATCCCTCCTCCCTGCCTATAAAGACGGGCACCCATCAATACTTCAGTTTTGTGACGCCTCAATATTTTTTTCTCAGCATTTTTTGAAATTTTTGACAGCACAAATTTGAAAGTGTCTGCTTTTTCATGTGTTCACCCGCTCATCTCTACTTGTTTAACTCCCATCCCTGTATGCCAATAGATATTATCAGTAAATCCTCCTGGTTTAATCTCCAAAATGTTTCAGAAATCTCTTCGTTCCTCTTCATTCTCCCCATAAAATCTTTGTCAAGTCCATCCTTCTTCACATCCATTCCTATTGCGACCTTGCTGTCTTCAGCCTCTAAATGACACTCACATTAGCCAGTTTTTAAAGTAGTGTAATGCAAAAGTAATCCACTGCTCCCAGTATTGAGATCTCATTAAGATATTCCTAAATCCCTCTTCTTCACTGTCTCCCTATTGCCTTCTAAATCTGATCGAAGCTGCTCTTATCACCCAGAGTTGCTCTTCACCTAGCCTACCTTCTCCTGTCCTTGCTCTGTTCTTCCACATCTTTCTTCCTTATGTGCTCCCTCCTCACCCATTGCCAGTCACAGTGTAAACCACTTGCCAATTAGACCTGTGCACTGCCTTCCATGTCATCCATTATACCTGTGAGTGCAGTGAGCAGTTCAACAACACCATTCCAGATGGAAAATATCCTGATGTGATTGGCATAGACCCCTTTATAAGTTTGAATCAATGACTAGTGAAAAGGTGTTATTGAGTGCTTTTCTAAAAAAAGAAAAGGAGGCATTTGTCTTCCAATAGTAAGATTATGCTGTTTCTTTCTGAGTCATGCACAATTTTTTCTGTGTCCTTAGGCGTTGAATCAGAAAAGGAATTAAAGTTGTTACGATAAATTTACTTTCACTGAGGTTGCGAAATTGCTCTCCAACCAGCCTATCTGGACACCCCTCGCAGAAAGCTGATGTTTAGACAAATTTGAAATATATATCTCTGACGTTTAAAAAATATGTTTCCTGCTCTTAAGACCTGAATCTTAGGTTGTAACTTCTTGCTTTCTTGCTTAATGTTAAAATCTTTTTGTGGCTTTTGTCGAGGCGGACATAAAAGCACACGCTAGTTGTAATCCATAGTCAAGAGAGGTAGAAAGATTTTTTATTTTCTCTACTCCTATACCTCTTCACAATGACTGTGGCCTAATTGAGATTGGCTGCTTAGCAAACAATGACAAGGATGTCTAAGAAACAATGACCACTCAAGCAGTAAAACAATCAGCTCTGCAAGCAAAAGTATAGTTGCTACATATTATCCACAAGTTCTTCCTTGTGCACTCTTCATGTCCCATAACAAGAACATCCTCCCCTTGTGTCAAGAACATCTTCTCTTGTTGATTATCTTGGCTTCCTCTGTGGGTTTTACTGAAGCTGCAAAATGTCACTGTAACAGTCTCACAGGTAAATTCTGACTGGTTTCGGGTCTGACTCTGTGAGACCCCCAGACCAGCTGTCAGTCTCATCATCTTTTATCTTGATTTTGGGGAGTAAAAAGACATATTTTCTGCATTATAGGTTTTCAGCCCCTATTAGTCCACTGAAGTTTAGCAGCAGGATCTGTAAGTTAGTACACACCAGCTGAGCTTACAGTACAGCACATGCCAGCACAAGGACAGGACGTGCGGATCAAAGTTGTCCTTAGGTCAGCTGATTTTCTGTTCCTCTGTGTCTCCATGCATTAGATTACGGGAAAACGTAACAAAACAAACCGATTCCTGGTCCCTTCCTCTCTTACCCTTTAAGTTCTCCCCCCATCACAAAGTCAAACAGAAGGGAAAAAGGTCTTCCTACACCTGGACCCTTTGTTCATTATTCTGCAGTTCATCAGAAATTAACATCCGGTTCCTGGAGCTTCCTCTCTCTTTGCCAAGGTGCTCCAGAGGTACTTTGTGCCAACCAGACACCTACGTGCTACTTCTACATGCCTCACACCTCCCTGGCTTGAGTAGATTAACCCACTGAACTTCAGCCAGCAGTGATCATGAGGCTGGAAAATGGTGGTGAGCAAATAGATACTAAAAAGTTTACAAAAAAATGTTGCCACATCTAGAGATAATTCCCAAGAGCAGACTGACGCTTTCCCATCACCAAAATCCCAGCCTCAAAACTTTTTAGTCAGACATGATATGTTTTGTCACAGTGACATTCCACAGCCTCATGTGTTTTACTTACCTTAGAGGGATTCTCCACTCTCCCAGCAGCATGGCTGTTTGTGCATGTCCCTCAGCTTGCATCTATAAGGACAGGCACATTTCATTGTTTGTTTTACAATGCTTCAACATGAGAGTCATCACCTCCAGGAAGCTGGGAAAAGGCTGTAGGCACATTGTCCATGGCAAGATTAGAGAAAATATTGCCATATCAAGCATGATATAAGTACATGCTGAAGTGTCATTAGGATGTCTTAATGAGAACAAAACTGCTCTCATGTCAAGCACAAAGACATGCCAAAGGCTATATTGAATATGTCCTATTACGCAACCCATGAACTCATAGAAATTTGGTCTCCTTCAGTTCCCGAGTTTCCTGCCTCTTTCCTCCCTGTCTATGTCTTTGTTTTCCTCACAAAGCCGAGTTCAGAGATTTCCTGTACCTCCCTCACATTCCATTAACCTTAAAGCAACATTGCTTGACTGTAGTAAAGATCCATCTCATAACTGAAGACAGCAGTAAGAGCAACAGAAGTTAGCCAAGACTGATTCCAAACAAAGAGTCTCAGGGCTAACATATACTCATGTCAGCAGGAAAAAGGTGGAAGGAAACATGTAGACCGTTACCTCTGAGCTCATAAACACTGAGCAAGTTACTATTCTCCTCCACCTCCTCCTCACCCTCCCTCATCTGCTCCACCTGCTCCATTCTGCTGCTGCTGCTCCTGTACTGCCAGCAGGCTGCAGTCACCCTTTCCAGCTGCACCCTCCCCCTGCCCCAGCCACTTCCCAAACAGCTCCATGCTCCTCTAACCTCCTCACCCCTCTGATATCCTCTGCAAGACACAGCCTCTTGCTTCCCTTTTACTTTCTCATTGTTTTCCCATTTGCCAGAAGACCAGGTCCTCAGCCTCTCCTGACCCTTCCTGTCCTACCTGTGAGCCTCAGGAACTTTTGGAAGCGTAAGGCTTGGGACAAAGGGCAGTGTCAGGGCTGCCCCTGCACCAGGACACCACTTTCCTGATAGGCATATGTGCGTATTTTGCACACGGTCAGATATTTTAAAGCGGGAAGGTTTTTCTGGGACACAGGGGCTCTGCACCAGGCACGGCACAGCAACAGCATCACCAATGAAACTGCTTCCATTCCTAGGTAGGTGAAATCTCTGTCTCTGGGGAGCGTGTGGCAGGTGAGAATGGAGTGGGATCTGGCAAGGAGAAATTATTATATCGGGGATGGTTGAAAGCTGCTGGATACACAGGACTGGAAGTCCCTGTAGCTTTGATCAGTTCTGCTACTGGATTTGGTAATTGTATGGTTAGTACCATCCCACAGCCAAACCCCAAAACACCTGTCTATCTCACTGTGGCTTTTGTACTGAAAAAGACAGGAACTTTGTGGGTTTCTGTGCATTTGGTTTTGGGTTTTTTTTCCTTATCTCTCTCCATCTGCTTGGGAAATTTTCGGATTTCACATGCTGAAAACAGTAAAATGACAACAGAATCCCACAGGTTTCTGTTTTAATCCCTGTGGAAGATCTCTCTTCTCAGAAACATAGAGAAAATGTGAAATTTGTTGACCACTAAGTTGACTTGGATTATATATAATTATTTTAAAATTGTCTGTAATTTTCAGTCTTTTGAATTTTTCATGAAGTCTTAATTTGTCCAAGAGAACAGCATCTCAGTGAGATTTCATGAGGCTATGAAACTGTAACATTAGGCTAGCAAATATCCAGAATAACATTTAGGTAGGGAAAAGCAGAACTGCAGGGGAAGATAGCATTCAGTAGGATCTCTGTGTTCTGCAACTTTCACTATGTTCTGCTAAAAATTTATAAACTACAAAGTAAAAAACTTACTTTCCCTTCTGAGTTAAATGCCTCATATCTTATCTGTTGGGTGTGTGTGATAGTACAGTGATCTGTAAGCTTTCTCAAAATAAGAGATTCCTTTTTTTCTTTGTATTGAAAACCATATACATTCATACAATGGGAAAGTAGTTATGGTATTTTAAGAGATTAAATTTAAGTAATTTGCCACACCATAAATAACTTTTGAGCTGCGCTGTCATAATGCTGTAAATATGTGATATTTCATCTTGATCTACCAGACCATGCCTATGTGTTAGCTACAGAAGTATGGGAGTGTTTATAAAAATAAAAAGTCTGCTATGCGGAACCCTCTTTGGTATTTTTCCCTCGGAGGTGTAGGGCAGTTTGGATTATGCTCAATACATAATTCAGAGTGCAAATAAATGCTTGTGCTTTACTGGAAACTACTAGAGAGCTTTGAAAGCCATCCAAATGTTTCCCCTAGATCACTGAGTAACTTCTAAGCTGTTTACCAATTTTATACTGGTTAAGAACACACTAGAGTTCTTTATCTACCGTGTCTGGTGTTTTACCACAGAAACCCCTGTAGCTGGTGGCTCTTCCCTATCATGCAGTACAGCTGAGTCTGTGATGTTAAGTTTACTGGAATACACCCATTTTGTGGAAACCTTTGGCTCAGAGCTCAGAATAAAGTTTTTAGACAATGAAAATAAGTCTGATTTTCCTTTGTTTCAGTTCTGATTTCCAGTCTGCTGGACTATGGCTGCACTTCTCCAAGCTGCAACATGACGTGCCACAAAGACGCCAGGTGTGAAGTTCAGGGTGGGACAACAGGCTGCTATTGTTCCCAAGGATACACAGGAAATGGCATAACAGTGTGTAAAGGTAAACAGATTTTACCTATATGTTTTTTGTTATATGCTCGCTTGGAAAACTTACTCAAGAGCCCACTAGTTCAAGGATTAAACTTTATGTCACAACAGTGTCGTACACTAACATGCTTTCAAAGACAAAAACGTTACCATTTTCTGAGAAATTGTCCCATTTACTCTCAGCCTAGTGTTTTGATACAGCATGCTATGCATCTCAGTTGTGTATGACCTGTTTTCCAGCTTTCCTTTTCCATGAGAGTTGATAATGCATCTTTGCTGATTTACCTTCAGCAATTTCCCCTGTGACTCAGGATTTCTGAAGCTTATGGCTGTTGTGGTGGCTACTGCACAGCCCTCAGCTCCCTGCCCCACACACACAGCACTTGGCCACTCTTCCCAGCAGCTGATCACCATCAAATAACAGCTCCTGGACTGCTCTAGAAAACCAAGGAGGTGTGTATGCCGCAGAGACATGCCAGTGTTGATTTTTCTACTACAGCTTCTTGCTAGAGAAATATGCCAGAAATCCTATTAAGGGATCTGCTTTTGGATGACTCTATCTTTCATCCAAAGAAAAGGATGTTTTTCCTACCTTCATTTTTGAGTTTTCTTCTACTATGAATGTCTCTAATACTTATTTTCACTGTTAGGTATGGTTATGTCCAGCTGCAGATAGGCTGAAATTCATATGAATCTTGTCAGTTTTCAGTACCCTGAGAAGTAGTTATGAGTAGCAACCATCTACCAGGTCAGTTTTTGTGTTTCAAGCGTTTTGGGAAATTTAGCAGTTACTGCTTAGCAGGAACATTTTGGTTTGGTATGAGTACAGGAAAGCAGCCGACAGGTATTTTGGATTTTTATAGCTCATTTGCCATGCTGTGCTTGGAAGTATGTTTAGGAAAATTTAGAAATGCAAAGGCATTTTTCTAAGAAACATGTCTACCCTTTTATGAGCTGGTAATGTTTAAACAGAAGTATAGATAGCTAAAATAATAAAAAATAAATCAAAAAATCATAGAATAATTTATTTTGGAAGAGACTTCTGGAGGTCATCTCATCCAGCTCCCCTCTCAGAGCAGATTAAACTTAGAGCAGGTGTCTTAGAGCTTTGGCCAGCTGAGTTTTGAGTATCTCCAAGGATGAAACCTGCACATCTCTGGGCCATTGTTTCAGTTTCTGACCACCATAATTGTGAAAACATTTTTTCTGATGTCTGGTTGAGGTTTTTTGTTTGCAGCTTGTAAATGTTCCTTCCCATGTGCACTTACCACATTTCTAATAATAGCTTAGCTTCATCTCCTCCATAAGCCCTCGTGACTTCCCATTAGATAGTGTAGGCAGCATTATTATTTGCCCTTTGCCTTCCCTTCTAAAGTCTGAACAAACATTGTTCTGTCAGTTTCTTATTTGCATCAAGTTTGATGTAGTTTCTAAACATATTTCTTGAATTTAGTGTTATCTTTGCCCTGATAGGTTAATCATTATTTGTCTATCAAGCTGTTCAAAAGAAATTAAGAAATGGCCTTCACAACACTGGTTTTGCTCTTGCACTAGTTCAGTTTTAGTACCATGAAAAAGTCAGCTGATTTGAACGACAAGTGCACATCATGTTTGCAGACTCAAGGGCCTACATTTGTGAATAATGCAGAGAAAGAAGAAAACCAAGTCAATTTTAGCAATACTACCTGGAATAAATCAAACTAGCATTTACTTACCTAGTATCATCTGGCACCCACTACATTGTCTGTACTGGTCTAGAAAGTCTTTGATCATGAATCATCAATGAAATTTGCAGTAAATATACCTGGTTTTCTCACTGCCATGACTGATGTTCTTAAATCCCTCCATTATATATGTACCCATTATAATGTTATTAAATCCAAATTTGTGAGCACAGATTTATCTTACCTTCCATGCTTTTTTTTCCTCATACAGTACCTTTTCTTACTTTCTCTTTTATCTGTATTTTCTTACAGAAATCTACATTCAAATTTCATAAATACATTTATTGAGCACTTAAAGAAAATTCAGTGCAGTGAAATATGCATTCACAAATCTTGTTAATCCATTAATTTTTTATTAAGGATTATACCCAGTGTTTGAAAACTCAGTCTTTAAAATAAAATTTCCAATGTCAGTCCAGGCGAACAAGATACTAGATGTATTTGTGGCGCTTTGCAGTTAAGTGGCAATGGTTTGAAGCAAGCCTCATGTCAGGAGACCAACATTTTCTCTGGTAAAATACCTCAACAGCCACAAAAGTCACTTACCCTCCAGCAAAGCAGCAAAGTTTATATCAGAACTGTGTGGCTGCTGGCCCTGAAAGAGAGACAATGTTTCTCTAGGGCAGCATGTAACACGGTGCATTATTAATATTGTGCAGTAGTCCTCTAATGGCATAAAAAAGTAACCAGAATTTTAATTGGGTAGGTTCTATAAAGGATTAGAAATATAGGCTACACCCTATCATAAATAGTTTAAAGCTGTGAAAACGTAAAGCAAAGCCTCAGTTGTTTAATGATGTATGAGATCTTGCTGTTCTGTGTGGCGAAAGCAGCAGGTGTATCTGCTGTTCTAGAGATAGCTACCCATTTTTATTCAGTTAATAATCTTGGGCTTTTACAATGATAGTGCAGTCACCTTCAAAGGAGATCATCAATTATGTGCTAATACAGGCATTTTCTAAAGAGCCTATATAGTGCATTGTGTTTACATATTTGCCCTTTTAGTTATTTAGCTGGGTTGTCAGAGTCATAATTGCTGCCAAAAACATTAGTAATTTTGCATAACTTAGATCCAGCTTCTTC
Source organism: Corvus kubaryi (assembly GCF_017639235.1). Lineage (NCBI taxonomy): Eukaryota > Metazoa > Chordata > Aves > Passeriformes > Corvidae > Corvus > Corvus kubaryi. Next base: position 14,170,903 of record NW_024581108.1, read on the forward strand.
ATTGTGCTTATCCTGGTAGACAATTAAAGCAGAACAGTCATTGTTTTGAGACTTCATTCTGAAACAAGCAATTCAAATTCTTTCTCCTTATAAACGTGTTGAACAGAAAGTGTTAGTTTTCAGGTTAGTCCTCTTAAACTTTCATAGCTGAAAAACTCTTCATTTTTATTTATAGCTACATTCTTACAGTTTTTGAAAGGTTTACATTTGTTTCTCTATTTTCACTTGCTTGTAACACCTCTTAAATACTTGTAAAAGTTATTTCTTTGCTAGCCCTGTCTTTTCAATGTGACACACTTAGACATTTTCCCTTGGGTTTTCTGTGCTGCAAAAGGCAATAATGCCCTCTTACATTTATTTCCTAGCACCATTATTGATGAATCATGAATCACTGATGTCAACATACCTTAGGAATGGGGTTTGTTAGTTTTGACTTTGCTCCCTTTGCCAGCTGGCTAAGTGACTGCAGAGAGCTCAAGATTATTGGATTTGCTGTGTATAGATAAAAACACATAGATATGAATTTAATTTCCTGGTGTCAAAGTCATGGCTTTTAAAATAATTATCCTCTTACAATCTTTCCCACAAGATTTCAACCACTTTAAATTAGGTCATGTTTTGGACTTTCTGAAGGCATACTTTGGCCACTCTAACAAAAAGCTAATCCTCTTCATAATCTCATTGTCTTCAGCAAGAATATGTGCAGGAATGCACATAGTCAGGAGAATAACTGATTGTGGTATCTGGCCTCTTTTATATATTGGAATTATAGCCTACATAGCAATAAATTCCCTCTGTACAGGATCTTCCAGAAAGCCATAAATGAGTCACCTTGTCAAGCTTTACACCTCTGAGGTACAAAATACTATCCCAGTCTTTTTACATTTTTTTTGTATTTATATTCCTTGCTTTATGTAGTATTAGATGAGAGAGAATGACCTCTGATAGCACATCTATTTGCTTTTTAGGACTGTTCTTGGGCAGATGTGTATTCTGTACGTAATGCATGAGGCTTTAGCTTGACAATACCACACACCTAATTGAAGTAACATGGGCTAAAGCTCTTGGCATAAAAAATAAAGATATATCCAGAAGCAACTGATTTATAGACAAGTTAACTTCCTCTCATGCAAAAATGCCACAGATTTTTTACAGATAAATAGAATATATTTGCCATAGTTGTAAATGCATTTCTTTATATAAAAAGAGTTGGACATATAAATTAGGTGTTGTTCATAATTCCAGCTTTCTTCCAAAAGAAAATTAAAGGAAACAAACAAAATTTCAGATCCTTTAGAAAAGATAGGGGTAGAAGTAAAACTTCATAGAAGCCAATATTTTATTTTTAAAACAAAGGGGAAAATGAGTTGGCATCAGTGATGCTTTCCTAAGCAGCTCTGCTGTTTCAATGCTGGCTGCTTCTTGATTGCTGACTGCCAATTTGCTGCTTTGCTGGCACACTGCAGGAAATTAAAGTAAACAGTGTGATCACAGTGTTTACTTTAACTTTGTAAAATACGGAAGGAAAATGAAGCAGTGCTGTTTGTTCCAGGAGGGTAGGCAGGCAAGCAGGAAAAGCCTGAACACAATATCCCTCCCAGATATCCCTACACAATATTCCCTTGTAAATGTCACTTGCAAATTACACTGCAAGATTAATCAGTCTTACTTGTAAAATAGTTACAGCTCTTCCAGAAATATTGAGCGGGGTCTTAGGCTGTCAGGGAAACTTTCTGTTGGAGCAAGGCAGTAGCTCTGTTTCTGAAGTGCAGTGTGGGAGGATTTATCATTGTACAGAGGTAAAAAATACCTCAGTGCAAAGTGGTGTTTTGTATCAAAATACAAAATCCCTGTTAGAACACAGGGCAATTTGTATAAATCCAGCTGAATCAAATTGAAAGCATGCTCAATATCTGAACACAAACATATTTTCTTGTTTTATGGAGGATCAGACAACCAACTCTCTGGCTTTTGCCAGCTATAAAAAGGAGTTTTCCTGTAAGACCTCAGTTCCTTGTTCTAACGTGATATTGCTGAGTCCCACCATTGACTTTTATTGCAGTCACTGAATTTGTTTGGATTCACTGGTGTCACTGTTACCATCCTGCAGCACCCAATTTGTGTATTGTTTTGAGGGATTTTTGCTTTCAAATTAAAATGACCCTGTAAAGCCACTGTGTATAATCATTTTATTCTACCCAGAAGTGCTCTTCAATAGAAAATTATCTAATTCAAGTGCTGGTTCACTAAAGGAGAATTTTTTTTTTTTTTTTTTTGTTACCAGCAGGCATACATCACTGGATGTCACTTCTGTGTTTACCAAATAGTCTGAAATCACTGATATGGAAGATCCAATCCACACACTTCCTAAATTTATTTCACCGCTATCAGTTACCACAAGCAATAAAAAGGCAAATTGCAGCTGCTCTAACATAGCACAGCAGGAGAAAGATATGCCTTAGCCAAATGCTAATAACAGGGCTCAACTCAGCGTGTGACAGCTTGGAAAACTTGGAATGTGCTATACAGGGGGCCAAAGATTCCCAGCCCTTCTGACATACTCCTTACCATTTTTCCTTTCCCCTTCTCCTCCTGCATCTCCTAATCTCTGCTGCTTTGCCTCTATATTCTGCTGGAGCTTTTACATGGTTTCGGGGTGGAGCGTGGTAAAAACAGTGTGGGCTGTGTGAAAGAGCAGGAGTCACCTTTGAATTCAGAATTCCTACTGCAGGTTTAGGTGTCTGGCATTTTGGTTATCCCAAGATTTGTTAGGAGGCACCTCCCTGTTTGTTGCATATTTAGGTATTATATTTAACTAAGCCTGTGGCCTCAGGGTTCCTCTTCAGGGGACAGAATGTTTTCTTCCCTTATGTCTTCTTTGGTGATAATGTAGCTGGATGTTTTTTCACTTCTCTTGAAGTGCAGAGATTGACTGCTGAGCTGTGAGATGTTACCCAGCTGAGTTATCTCAATTTCACATTCCAGATTAAAACTGTAGGCAAATCATGGAATTGAAATTCTGGACAAATTAACTGGGAGGATTTGATTTGCTGGTGCATGACAGTCCACTTGCCTAGGAAAGTGCTGGTGTTAATGTTAACTCAGCAGGTTCCTGGCCATTTGGGGACCTACAGCTTTATGTATGGCTTTTGCCTTTTCATGTGCAAGATGTCACACTTTTCTTGGAATTTGGGAAGGGCTTGATGTCTGTGATGTCTGTAGGTTGCAGGGGACTAACCAGCTGCTGTATGGTTGCCTTCCAGCCACAAAGGATGGAGTTATGTTTATGTTCCTGAAAATAACCCTTGGCTAATAGCATTAGTCAAAACAGCTTCTGTAGCCTTGAATTTACTTTTGATAGCTACTATTTAAATTATATTTTAGTTGAATTTTTTTGAGAGTAGTTCAGGCCTTTGAAAGGGGAGCATGTGTTACAACAGTGCCTGGTGATGCATGAGAACATGAGTCAGAAAGAAAGCAGTGCAGGATGTCTGCAGTCATACAACCCTGTTGAATAAGGCATGGTGGAGGCTGTCTCACTCCAATTGTCTTACCTCTGTACATGGCTGAGTCCAAGACATTTTGACTCAAAACATTTTTTTGCATCCAAAGTGTCAAATCCGGTTTTCTCTCTCATATGAAAAAATCCCTCCCTGTTTCCCACCCAAATGAGAGAGGATCTTCAGAGGGTTAGCTCTTCTCCCTACTGCCAGAAAACACAGTTCACCTGGGCCGAAGACACAGCCCACAATAACCATTTGTAAGATTGACACTAACTTTAAGAAGCCTTAGACAAAGTCCATTTCAGGGACTTTTTAGATAGACTCATTACATCCACAAATTGGAACCAAAAAAAAAAGACCCCTCTATTTTTTTCATGTCTTTTGTTTACATTTTCTTGAAATGGTACTTTGAGCATGACTAAAATGCAGTAATGCATTTTTGAAAGGACCAGAAAGAAACACAACTTCCTTTTGTTATATCTTTAATCGTATCCAGACTCTCTTTTCAATTAGTCCTGTTAGTATCTAAAAAGAGTTTTTAAAATGTGTGTAGATGATGTGGTAGAAAAAAGTTATTTATCTCTCTCAAAAATTTACCCAAACTTTTAGACTGATCGTCTGCACTTGGATGGTTTCTTACTTGTTTAATTCAAAATGTGTTTTAACCCTTGCCAAATAATGCTAATTTCCTTTCTTGAGAAAATACTCCTTTCATCCTGCTTTATGTACTAGGAATCAATATGTTACAAGTTTAGAGGATGTGGGAAAATTCATTTAAGGAGCTTTAAACTTATTATGTCAGAGTTTGCTTACTCTCTGTTTACCAGAGATATGATTCCCTTCCTGTGTCTCTAACATCTGAAGTAGTCCCAGGAGATCCAACAGTAACAATATGTTCTTCTCACTTGCTGGTTTGAAGTAAAAGGATGAAAAGTATTTCCTGAACATGTCTACTCATACATGTATATTAAATACACAAGGCCATGTACACAGGGAGCTGTGTATAGGTAGGCATGTGAATAAAAAGCAGACTTTTCTATGAAAAAAATGTAAGGCAATCTCAAAATTGTCAGTTTTACTCATTCTGTGGTTGTATAGACAAAATTAGCTTTTGCTAAGGAAAGACCAGGACTTATTGTAAAGAAATTGCTTCCATGCATTCCATTTCCTTGAGACTTCTCAATCCAGACTTGCCCATGGTAGGGGCTGCTGCAGCCATCAGGCTCTGAGCTGCCTTTGGGGCTATGAAGTCAGTGTCACCCACAGAAGAAGGGATGTATCATCAGGAATTACACACATAAAAGATTATGTCATTTCTGCACAGCTATGCTGATTTACGTATAATATCCCACTAATCTTGTACACTCATTTAACTTTTTTCTCTCTGACTCTATACTGAACTCATAGAGTTCAATTGCAGAAAAGTGTTCCTCTTAGGATTTTGGGGGTTTTGCCTTTTTTTAAATTGTTGGGTTTTATTTTCTTCTGCCAGAACATACCGGTCAGGAGTGGTGAAGTTGTATGTAACCACATTTGAAATGTGTAATTTATCCAGGATGATATGCTGGTGCACAATTTTTCTGTGTATGACTGTGAAAAATTGCCGACTGAGCTGTTGGCAGACAGAATATCAAACCCAGCTCAGCCCTGTGTGTATGAAAGAGTTTAAGAAGGTAATTGACACTTTGGGCCTCTATTTGCCAAAGAAAGAGATAATGACGTTCTCCAAGAAGATTAGAATCTAACCAAACATTGTGCTCTAAATATAGAGCACAAAGACAGGTGATGTTTGTGAAAATGCTGCTGGGCTGCAGGAGAAGAAGGGGGATGAAGGACTTCAATTTTGTACTGTATATTTTTTAGGTACACAGATTTAATTTAGAGATTGTGGCTTGAAAATGAAATTTACAGTATGTGTGTTTTTTGGTGATAAGAAATTGATTTTGTGACCTTGGTACACACTAATTGAAATATCTGGCACTGTGTTTTGCTGAGGTTAAAGAAAGCCATACATGCCTGGAACCACATTCTTCTTTCACCTTGAACTGTGCGGTTAATCGCAGCCCCAATCACAGGCAGGAAGGAAGCTGCAGTTCCACTGGGGTACAAGGAAGCTGAATAATCTCTGCTCATTGTCTAAGGGATAGCTTGTTGTGTGATTACTTCTGGCTGGGTTTAGGAGATTCACAATTGCTTTAAAATGGAGAATTCTGGTGGAATTAACATTCAGGGAGCACCAGAGGCCAGAGCCTCACCAGCTGCGGTACCACAGCCAGAGCAGACACACTGAGGCGCAGGGGGTTCTCCTTCCACCTGCCCATCACAAACCTGGCTGCTCCTTTAGGGCTGAGACAGCTCTGTCCTGTGCTCTTTGCCACTGTGCCAGGATGGGAAACAGGGGAAAGCTTCTCTGGCTGTGCTCTGCTGTGTGCTGTTCCAGCAGCAGGGACCGCTCTGCCCCCGGACTGCTCCTCCTGTGTATCCTCCTGCTCAAAAGGCGGGTTGCAGCATTAAGGAACAGCAGCGATGTCCCAAGGGACTCCACTGGTGGAGTTTTAATATGTCTGCTTCATTTAACTGGGTTTCTGTCTTAGCTTGGACATGTACAGCTGTGACACTCTGAGGTTGTCTATAAACTAGTCTGGCAGGGTGTCCCTTTATTTTGCTTACTACTTAATGTTACACATTTGTTAGGTTGGCACAGGACCTTGTTTTTCAAAAGGGAAAATGAAAGCTCCTGAAAAGCCTTGACAATAAACGGTTATTTGTTCAGAACAGCCAAGTCTAATCTTTGTTTATGTTACTAGGCTTCGTGTAATGTTGTTGCAATAAAGAAAAATAGTTCTTCAGGATATGCACCGGCTTTTATGTTTTATTTGTAATGAAAGCTATGCACATAGGCAGCAATCTACATAAGTTACAGTGAGGGAGAGCATAAGCTTGGGTGGTGACTTGCATGTTTATATATTTACATTTTATTTGCAGCAAAGTGTCTGAATCTCAATTTTAAAAAATGTGAAATTAGTCTGAGGTATTGCAGGTTTCATTCCCAGAATTTTACCAGTGGAAGACTAAGAGAAAAGGTGAGTTCATCCTGCACTAGGAGACCACTGCTTCTCTCCTGCCCCATCTGTGCAGATGAGCTGTGGGTCCATTCCCACAACCATTGTCCTGTCTTCTCATGTTCAGTCCCCAGCTGGGACAGGGTACGGTAATCTTCACTGCCCTCCAACATTATAGTGGGTTTTGGGTATCCCCAAAGCTCAAAAGGGCTGAGGGTAACACAGCTTTGTCTCACAGTTTGCATCGGGAGTGTCATGGGGGGCAGGGAGCTATGGCAGCAATAATCTATGCATCACATGACAGTCTTCATCACTGATCCCTGTAACATCAGAGGCCCTAAAGACATGCCAGAGAAACTTCAGGATGTTGGCATGGACTGAAAGAGAAGTTCAGCTAAGCTCTGCAGGCTGAAATAGGAACTCTGAGTCCTGCATTTGTTCCTTGTGGTGATGGGAAAGGAGTAGGTGGAAAATTGTATTATGATGAAGGCTTTGCCTTACATTTTCTCTTGAATAAATCATTTTCATGGGTAGTATTGATCCTGAGGAAGCTCTACCTTTCCGAAATCAGCCTGTAAGGAGTTCAGAAGGGAGAGGAAGCTGGAGGTACTCAGACGAACAGTTTCAGGCCCTTTGTTCCTATCCAAAGTGTTCCATTATTTAGAGCTATGATGAAGCATGCATCAATTCATAAATATGACCACTGTGCAATACAAAAATATCAGTATTTCTCTCCCATTGTGTAAGGGATATCTGGTGCATACAGAAAGACTTTCGTCTCCTTAGCTACCACAGAGAAAATGGGAAAGGCAAATAGCCTTCAAAAGTGACTTGAAAACAGAGATGAGAAGTTTCTAAAACTTAACACAGCTTTTCATCTGAGCAGATCAAAATAGAAACTGTGCAGGGTGACAGTTGTAAACGATGCAGAACTACAATTTGGCTTCTTTTTCAGTGTTGTCATGCAAATCTTGGTATGGTGATTCCGTAACTCTTTCATCATACTCAGCTCCATGGTTAAGACCTAGGAAACTCTTAGTAAAGCTGTCTTTAGAAAATGAGGTCACTTCAGGGATGTATTATATGACACCACTGGTCTCACAGAAGTCAAATATTTAGTCCTAGGTGTGTCAGGACACAGCAGTGGGGTACACAAGTGTTGAGCTCCATTGGTATCATTTTGCACACAAGGCCTGAGATTTAAGTGGATGTCAAAGGAGAGACTGGGATAATATTTACACAGCTGTAGACTGCAGAAAAAAAGAACTGCTAACTGAACTTTTTGTATTTCCTCTTGAATAAACAGGTAGTATGTTAATTCCACCAAATGCTTCTTGTTTGAGTGGAGGGATGTGCTAAAAAACCTCTGGGCTTTATTCTCTATTCTCAGAGAAAGATAGTGCAGCTTCATTAGCTCCAAACTGCTCTTGAAACTCAAGTTTTGGTCTTAGACTGATGACCATTAAGAAAACTTTTAGCCTGGCAATGGCATGTTACCCTCAAGGAATGCCATGCAGACAGCAACATTCCATTTTGAGCTTGATATTCAAGCTAGTAAGGAGTCTGTGCCGCAATATGGACATCTGGCTTCGAGTGCTGCAAGAGAAATCCAAGAGCACAGCTATTGCTGCTTTCACTGGCAGCATGGTAAAAATAGACCTGCTGCCTGTGTTCTTGCAGCAGCAAGCAGTGGCAAGAGCACAGATGAGTACAGTAAGGTATTTTATTATAGTTTCCTGCAGAAGGGGTGATGCTGATGACATTCCTCCAGCAGGGAGGTAGGTGACTTACGTTTGGGTCTTGCTAGTCACAATGGCTGTAGGACACAAAGCCACAGTTAGGGATGGATTTTCCAAAGAAATATATGTTGAGCACTTTTGAACTGTCTGGCTCTATCGGAGGTGCCTAAAGGAGGACTGGGTTGTTTCAAAAGAATACTCCCAGCTGTGGATGCCAAGCAATTGAAAATCTGTCCCTGAAGTGCCTTTTATTTTCCTATCATCTGATGGCAGTTTGGGCTTTTGATTGATTTATTTCTTTATTTTTAACTGTAAAGACCTTTTAATTAGGGAGAGGAGCTATGTGAATGAGTTGGAGCTGCTGGTGGTAGCAGCTCCTTGCCATTAGAGATTGGGTCATTAAATAAGTAGATAATATCCTCCTTATTGAGAAGATTTAGAAAATCATAAGGACTTTGCATTATTAGAGTGCTTAGCATTCACAAATGGACTAAAAAACCCCATAATGGCAATTTTCATTAGCTGCAATGCATGTGGAGGCTTCTTTTCTTTCTTTGAACAGCCAAGCACTAAACAATTCCTAAATCCCTCCTTGTTACTTATGTTTTCTTCTTGGTGGTTAAAAACCCCATAAAGCAGAAATTGAAGACTTGCTATTAAAATACTTGCTGACAGCTCCATTCAAAACATCCTTTCAGATAGTGCTATATCACATTGTGATTCATCTGCTATTCTGATAGAGTTGCTTTAACTAGTACCTTCCTTCTTAGTTAGGGCCCATCTCTTTTTACTGGAAAATTCTTCCTTTAAACACTTTACTGACTCTCTGCTGTAAACAAGCCTCTTTTTGGTGCAGCACTGTTTGTGCTGCAGAACACATGTAACCCCTAAAAAACACGGTGACAGGCTTATTGGGGATGAAAAAGGACAAAACAATAAGAGAAAAAAACCCTTTTTCCCCTCCTCACCTGTGTTGTATGGGTGTGAGCACCCTGTGCAATTAGCACAAGTCAGGGTTTCTGGCTCAGCATCGTGTCCCCACATCCCTGTGTCCCCAGGAGAGCACACGGCCCTGCAGGGCTGCCACATCTCCTGGCACTGCCTCTGCCAGGGCCAGACCCTGCAAAGCAGCACCCCTGCAGCACCAGTATGCAGCCTCCACCAGCTGAAGACCAAACCCAGGAGCATCCTGGGGATAAGTGGTCCCCAGTGAAGCGGGGTGAATTTCACTGTTGAAGTTAGAATTATTTACAGTCACTTTAACAGGACAACAGCTGCTCTTTACCTAGAGATGAGCCAAGAGGACTGAAAGAATTTGGATCTGAATTGCAGATGGATGGATTTCAATTTGATTCAAGTAGCTGGACTGCACGATTCTGTACTGTAAGCTCTCAAAGTCAGAGCTTGAGAGAAAAATCATTAATTTGGAAGCTGATACCCTGAAAGACTTTTATGAAGCAATATATTTTCATAGCAGACACAGATCAATTTAAAAGTAGTAATCAAGAGCCATGTGCTACATGTTCACAGACAAAAAATGTAGGGAATCCAGCCAGAGCCAGACACTTAACATTCAGAGCATTCAGACTAGCACTGAAGATATTGCCTCTATGGAAAATAGTAGGGTTCAGAATTAAAGTATTGTGAATTTGTGAGATAATCACAATGCTGTGCAGATATAAAGATGCTGCTGGATTGCTGCCAGAAACTAGCTCAACGTAACTTTTCTAGGCAAATTTGGGTTTAACTTCTGTAGAAACTTTGGAGCAAGGAAGAATCTCTGCAAATATTCCACTGAAAAGATGTGTTAAACTCTCAAGACGAGAGAAAATTATAATATAACAGGACCCATTAAAAAAACTTTTTATCATATTTGAAAGGCCTTCTCTAAATTCAAAGTTACTACACAAGCTTTCACCAAATGAGATTTAGGCCCAGGGATTTTTCCCTTGCCAGTCCTAAGAATTTTTAGGTGTAACATTCCATTAAAAAATAAAGCATCCACACATTAGTGCTTTGTGTCACACAAGTAATTGCATTGTACAAAATCAAAAATTTATATTTACTTGGATAGTACTACAACTAAACTCCTCCTGGAAATTTTTAACCTTGCTTCCTAAGTAGTCTCTTTGGCAATACTTACAGGAAAAAAATAGTAGCCACTAGCAGTAGTAGGTATTTCAAAAGGTGGATTAAAATGATCTCTTATCAGATTTTCAAACATTCAGGATTTGTACTTGGAGCCAGGCATGGTTTTCACTCCTCTGCTGAAATCATCCTCTGTCATGACTTAACGCAATCTGAAGACACTTTCATGTGTGTTACATACACTTTCTTAGGTTGATTTGGCTCCAGTTTACCATGTCAGTCGTTACCAGTCAGGAAGTAAAGTAGGGAATAACATAATCTTTAATGGACACCTTTGTTTTAGCTGACATGTTAAGGCTTTTTGTGTGTCATGGTTTAACTCCAGCCAGTGACTCAGCCCCACACAGCTGCTGCTTTGCTTTCCCCAGTGGGGTGGGGGAGAGAATCAGAAAAGTAAAAGTACAGCAAAAGCTGTGCACACAAGAAAAGAAAAACAGGGCTTTCATTCACCACTGCCATGAGCAGGCAGGTATTCAGCCATTCCAGGACAGCAGGTCTTCATCATCTGTAACTAGTGAAAACAAAAGCCATCACTCAGAATGGCCCTTCTTCCTCCTTCTTCCTCCAGCTATCTGTGCTGAGCAAGACACAATCTGTTATGGAAAAGTATGGTGTAGTTAAGCACTCTGCACATATTGCCATTAAACTAGATAAGGACAGTGGCATATTTTCATGGGTGTTTCCATAGCACACAGAGCACAGTGCTTGGAAAAAACCTTATTTTTCATGAGGAGCCTGGTCTAGTGAAAGGTACCCCTGCTCATCGCTGAGCTGTTCAAACTAGATCCTTATGGTCCTTTCAAATCCGAACCATTCTCTGATGGTTCTATGATTCTGTAACATAAGACCTATTGGGCACATGCAGAATTTATTTTTGCTTTTATATCTCTAGACAGATTCCATTTAGGTGTATTGTTTTGCTTGTGGAGAGTGAAATTCCTAAAAGGGCTTATTGCTTCTGTCAATTTTTATTACTTCTGTTCTCATCATGTTGATAGTACATTCAAAGAAGTCATGAAAAGAAAATGGTGAGATTTTTACCACTGGTTTCTCCCCAGAAAAGAGACATTATAAATTGATATGAGACACATGGCTTTGTATTACATTGCTACATGCCACTTTGTAGTATGAAACTACACAAAATCTTAGAAAACCCCAAACATTGAAATTTATTGAGACTAGAAAATGAGATATCTGGGATCTTTGGGAGAAATATTATAATTAATAATTACCTCCTAGCTGATTTTAATGTTATTTCTCTGCTTCAGCCTTTGACAGACCAGAGGCAAACTGATTTTGGCTGGGCTGTCAGTGGCCTCCCATTATTATGAGTTGGGACATAAAACCCCTCCTCACATATTTGTATAGGTGAGTCTGGTCACAGACTCTTCCTGTTCCCATCCTCTCTGCTTTCCCTCTATAGAATAACTCTGTCCTAATTGATATGAAAAGCATCTAGTAATTTAGTATCACCCATGAATTTAATTCTCAGAATGGTCATCTCTTTTTCCAGGGCATCAATAAATATGTTAAATGAAACTGGGCTTAAAAGGAGCTCCTGGGGAACCCCAACTGGATACCCCTTCACAGCTCAGTGGAGTGCAGTTTGTCATGACCCACTATCCTTTGTTTACATTCCTGCAGCCAGTTTGCACTCCCCATGACAGCAGTCTTATCCAAGACATTATAAGATATTTTTCTAATAAGATTTTGTGAGCCACTGTATCAAATGCTATGCTACATCCCAGATATATCACGTTCTCAGCCATTGCTGAGGTTCACAGCTAAGGTTTTCAGGCAAAGGGGGTGGTAAATCCCAACTCATACTTCAGCAATGGTAATTTCATATGGGCAGTGCCACCTGAAAATGAGGAAAGGCAGAGAGATGGGACTAGCTACAATTTAGGAGATGCAGTCAGAAGGAAAGGACAGAAAGATATGGTGTAGCTGATAGCAGGGGGAGGTCTGAACAGAAGAAAGGAGAAGGGCAAGCCAAAGAGAGTCTCAAAACTGAGAATCAACTTGATAGGGGAATTCTGGACCTGTCAGCTCTAAAGGAGGATCTCTAAGCTGTCATTAATTCAGTGTTTTTGTTTGATTCTGTTCAAACCAGGAGCCATGCCTTACTCTCTTTCATAGTGATTCTTCTGATGCTGCTGTTTGCATCACATGCCACTTGTGGATTTGGGAAACAATTTGAAAAGTATCCAGCAATTCTCTGCATGAATTCAGATGGAGGCATCCTTTGTGTGCATTGTGTAGTTTGTATCTGTAGGACATCTCATGCCATCGAGGCCATGTGGATTGGTGGGGACAGGAGGTTTTGCTCTCATAGCCCCATGTTTGGGGCTTGTCCCTTACTCAAAACAGAAATACATGGACAGACTTAGCACTGGCTTTACCAAGAGCTATTCCTGCCTGAGAATGGCAAGATCACACTGAGGATCAAATCCTCTTTCTGAAGGGATTACACTTCCTGCCAAATATGTGACATGGTTCAGTTTCAAGCACATACAAAATATATCTCCATCAAGACAGACATTTAACAGTGGCTTAGTATCCAGGACTGTCATGGGAGACAGCTCTCAGCATCCAGTCTAACAGGATCTTCTGGCCAATGTCTGCAAGACCTTGGGCTCTACCTCTCTTAAATAATTTATAGAGATAGTAGCTAATTAAGCTTTTGTATTAATTTATATGTACTGCACAAATGTGGATAAGAAGAGTTAAATTTTTGGGGGAGATGACTTCTGAGAAGCCACTTCAAAAGACACTAGTTTTCCTTCCTGTCAATTCTTGTCACTGCTTGCAAATCTTCACTCTCTTTGTGTCACTTACCCATGTTCATCCTTGGACTTTAAAATGCATTCATCAAAGAGATAACAGGTTTCATTTTGTACATCACAAGGATTATCCTGTGAAAACAATGCTACTGACAATATGTGATGGCTGATTTTTAAGGAATGTGCGGCAACTTTGTGCATATTACAAAAATTTCAGTCCAGCTCCTGGAAAAAAAAAGAAGCAGTATAATCTTGCTCAAGAGATTCCTGTTTCTGGCAGTGCTGGGTGCCTGTTCTGAGAGCTCCCAAAAGTCATACTTCCTGTGCTGGGACAATCAGAGGCAGATGTTGTTATTTCCACTCTGGAAACTAACTGCTAATATCATTAATACCCTGCTCAGAATACTCACTTAGGAAAGTATGGGTAGTAGTTTAATGAGATTTTTTTCCTTATGAAAATATGCAAAAACAAAAGAAGAAAGAAAAAAAATATAAGGATGTTTTAAACCAGATATGGCAGCCTTTAAAATTTTGCACCACCTCCTTCCTCTCAAAATAAAGAATGTGTAAAGCAGACTAACTTGAGGTGTGTTGGCATGTCTATGTGATCCCAAGATCCAATCCATACTTCAGGATTGCACTGATTGGAAAAATGCTCTCATGAATAAAATAATGCAGGATAAAGTGTTGTTTATGATTTCTTTTCTCAGCAGATTAGCTATGTACATCTTGTAACACAGGCTGGCTCTGTGGAACATCAAACACTTCAAGAAACCTGTTAAAAAATGAATTACGTTATCCAGCCAAAGCAATATCAGAAACGTCCCAGAGTCTACACTATCTTAATGTTGATTTAAAATCATATATTCATATTACCTTTTTATGTCTAGTAAAGCAATGTGATGGAGCCTTTCTTTTGCCAAAGTTGTATTATCTCATTTCTCTGAGTTAGGTAAACTGTAATGTGTCTGCTTTACAGATGGGTAAACTTAGCATAAAGAGAGGGAAGGCACTGTTTTGAGTCAAGAAAGCCTAAATGTAAGCACTTTCATCTATATTGGTCAGCCATAGTGGCAGTGGCTCCTAAAATGAGCCTCTTTCCATTCATTCATTTATATGACAGATTATTTTACTTTAAACAGTTCTTGGATAAAATACATTAGGCATCCCTAGGGCAGGAACATGAAATCAAGACTGGCACAGGAGACATTAACTGCCCAGCTGGAGAGATGCACTCCTGTGCTCAGGGTGATTGAACTGCTCTTGCCAACTGAAGTAGCCTCAATAGGAGGGATTGGGCGAAATTCTGCCTGCAGCTGGGTGATTGGGGTGTTTTTCAGGACTAGGGGAGGGCAGGTTTGTTTAGGACTGCCTCAAAACTCCTTCATGCTAAAACACAGTCACTGAAGAGCACATTGCCACTACCCACATGTCTCTTCTTTTCTTCTTCCTGTGTTTCAATAGAAGTGACTGCAGCTGTGTTGATCATAGCACAAGCTCCCATAGGTGTTTATAGGACCTCAACCCCTTGTCAAAGAGCTCCCAGTGGAACTGAGGCATCATTACAAAATAAAGACTGACCCCCCTTATTGTTGGCAGGGTCAAGACAGTCCTGAGCATATCAAGAAGCACAACACAGGCATTTGTCAAAGTTCTTTCGGTGCCAAAATCATTTTTTCAAGTTGTGATTAAAGAAGTAGTCACAGAGAAAGGAATTAGAGTACCCCAGTCAGTAGCCAGTCTTTTCCAGCCAGCATTTTGAGAAATGTTGTATAAATTATAGTATAGTATAAATTATAGGCATGTAAATTACAACTAGTATTATGAAACATTGGACCTGCTGGGGGTTTTAGCCTGCATATATGGAATAGTCAACATACTGTTTCCATCATTTTAATAACCTATATGGAGCAGGTGGCTGATGCAGTTAATGCTGGCATCATTTTTCTTTCCCTATGTGATGACAGTTCTGTCATTTCATTTTGACTATTTAAGGCTATTAGGAAGCATTTTTAGGCAATCATCTAGTATAGTTATTTTCAAGCATGCCTAAAGCATATAGGGTGTCACCACCTTTCCCACTGCATATTTCTAAATAAGTATATAATATATTCTGTGTTAATCTATGAAAAAACTATGGACAAGATCACCAGCTGTGATAAACTGCCTTGCTCCATTTAGTTAGATGGAGTTATACTCTTTTGTTCCAGATGGAGATCAAGTCCAACATTGTACAATTGCAGATTTCAAAGCAGTGAAATATTTCTAAGATCATTGAAATATATATTTTGCATTTCAAAGATAAAATACCAATATGTCATCAAACCATTTAATTTTCTTCCAAGTCTGAAAGTAAATTGACGAGAGACCAGCAATTGGCAGGAAAACAAATGAAACATATTGAAAGAGCCAATTTGGTGGTGTCGAGGGAGGCAGATGTGTCAGTTTTACATCTGCTTGAGCAAAGTCCTTGTTGTTGTTTTTCTCCCTCCACCTTTCAAAAAATATTTCATTACCTAAAGGTTTCATTATTAGATAATTGAATAATCCTTGATAAGTGGCCAAGTAGCACTCTGTTCATTTAAGAGCCCCTTTCATTGCCATGCTGTGACTCAGGCAGTTGCAGTTCATTTGTGGAAGTTTCTGATTTTTTTTCTCAGAACTCATCACACCTGACACACACGAGATTTCAATTGCAGGTGAGCAGTTTCCTGAGCCCCAATATTCCAGATACCAATCTACTACCTCTTTCCTGAACTAGTTATTAAATGAGAAGGAAGTGGAAACAGCACTGAGATTTCCACTGACAGTCTGTTTCAGGGTATAGGCAGAAAGCATGGCAGGGAGCAGCAGCAGCAGCAGCAGCAAAAGGAACAAAAAAAGCAGGAAGGGTAAGTGCTTCCATGTTTTTAAATACAGACAGCAAGGTGGGACCCTTAGACTGTTATTTTCTCTGTGAAGCAGGTAGACAGACATGAGCTAAGCCTGTCAGTAGGTGTTAGTCAGAGCTGCAAGTTTAAAGTGTGTCAGAAGCTGTTTGAAGAAATATGTACGGATAATGAAATGAGTGATTCCCTGCCACTGACTTTTGCTCGATTATTTTCTGGTCTCTGCCTTCTTTATTGTTAGTTTATAATTTGTTACATTCTTTTGAGGAGGCTTTCAAAAATGCATCAACAAAAAAAGGAGGCATTATTTAACTCAATATTTTATTAATTTTCAAGAGACCTGATAGGTGGTATGCCCAGGGTGTGTCTGCAAAATTGAAAAACCAAATTTCATGAGACAAATGGTAGGACCACTGGATTTGTAGAACCTTTTTGTAGAACCAAGTTATGTATCTGTGAATCAGACCTCATGTATGCATTATCCTACAAAACAGGAAAGTGGAACCATGAAAATACTTGACTTTCTTTTACGTAGATTAAAATTTCTGTTGCCAGGAGCTGATGATACTTTTAAGTATTAGAGTTGTTAATGTGATTTCAGGAGCTAAAGCTTTAAGTAAAAAAAAAATACTGACTATTGTAAAAGTATATACTGGAGGCGTTTCTAAAGACTGAGCACTTTGGCCTTGAGGTGCCCATTGATGCATAAAAATAACAAGAAATTCTGCTCAAAACAGACTATCACAACCCTCTTTTTGTCTGCAATTTTGACCTTGAATTCTACATTAGAACATTTTTTTCCATAGGAGAAGGAACTTTTCTTTAGAGTAGGGTTTAATCTGCTTGAGAAGGTTACTACAGGGAGGGCATCTGTTGACTGGGCTAGAGGACCTCACCTCTGTGTCTGCAGATCATCTCCAGTGCTCAACAAGGGAAACAACAGTACAGGGCTTAGAGACAAGCATGGGCAACGTGTAACTTCTCTGCAATATCAAAAGGGTATTCAAGGTTAAACCTCCCAGCCACTCAAATCCATGACAGAATTTCTTTTTTAGCTCTGCTTTTAAATGGGGTAATAAGGTACATTTCTAACTATGCAACTTAATCTTGTACCATCCTTCGCTCAAAGTAAAAACATTCTGGAGAGCAGTGTTTGAAAGGAAGTTTCAGTTTGTTTCATTTCTTAGGATTCATTATGTGGTTTAGGCTTACCCAAACAAGATCAAGGTGCCAAATGAGTTCATATTGCTATCAAAGCAAATGTGACCTTTAAGGGTTTGAGCTTGTTTTGTTTAAATCAAAACAGACAAGGTAAATGAAAGGATTTTGTAGGTGGGGAACTGAGACAAAGGCAGGCTAAGTGATTCCACAGGCTTCCACAGGCTTCCACCCACAGTCTATAGGAAAGTCAATAAATTAAAATGAAATCTGTAAGTCTCTTAAGGTCACACAATCAAGGGCGCAACCAGCTCACAACCTCCGGTTGTGGAGGTGGCTTCAGGAGGATGTATGGAGGTTGAAAATATGGAAAGGAGACTGCTGTGTGAAGGAAGTAATGTACCTTTTGCATCTGGGAATTACTTAGGGGCTGGAGGTTGGGGAGGTGGAGGCATAGCAGGGAGAGGTGTCATTATGTCAGGGCTGTTGGACTGAGCATCAGTGGAAATGCCTCGACTCCCTAGTGGCGCATGACATGTGTGGAATTATGAAGCTCAACAGAGATGCTGGTATTTGCCAGAACAGTTTACACCTGCTTACTTTGCTCTTTGTTATCAGGGGCAACCCCTTGCTAAGTAGCCACCAAAGACAAGATTTCCCGATGGGTTAATGACTTTTAATTTTGCTGTTCCTTTTATCATTCCAACAACATCCCCCGTCACAAAGCGGTGTACTAGAGCCCTGCTGGCGTAAAAGATGTGGACAGTATTTGTCATGCAGTCCACTGGAGAGTCCAGAGCACTTCCCTGTGCTTAGTATAGATGGGAAGTCTTCAGTAGCAGTAGGAAAATGTTGAATTATTAAATTATGTCTACAGCACTTCATATAATTTTTGCCCAAGTGATAGTACAGCGAGATAAGCCTGGTGTCGACAAGCAGACTTTTCCACCTTCGGAGTTTGGTTAACAGGCTGGCTATTTTAAAATTCAAGAAAAGTCCACTCTCTCAGGAAGAATTTAAATAGAAAATTAAATGGGTTTGCATATTGCTCTGCATGTCAGATTCTTTAGCTAGCCTTCAAAGTCTGCATGATCTAACCAAGCATGTGGAAGCAAGATACATATTTCTGAGTGCTATAATTGTTGTTATTGTGAAAAATTATTAAAGGTAAGCAGTTACCCCAAATGTTATTTTAATTCACTAAATATTCTGTGGATTAATAGTACTGTATGTGGAATGGCTGAAATCATTTCTGGGTGGCTTCTCAGCTGGCTGCTTTCAGAGGCAATTCACTCTCTGGTGATCTTTCCTTCCTCAAGGAAAACTATTTAGACATGAGATGACTCCACAATTATGTCTTGGCTAGAAATTACTGTGGCAGAAACTCTGTTTGCTCTTCCCATTCCTTTCTGATAAAGTGCCGTTAGTACATCCCTTGGCTCACTCTGTGAGATGTTTGTGGGCAGGGGTGTTGTGAGGGAACATAAGCTGCTACCACAGCCGTTCTCTAAACATGCAGTTGGAAACGACAGCTCTGCCCTGGTGACAGAAAACATCAAAGCAACAAAACATGCTGTTTTATCTGATGGGGGTAACAATATCTCAGTTAATAAAATGGCTGTCATCCCTGTCTATTGTATAGATAAGGAAGCTGAGGACTTTGGGATGCTCTTTGTTGGTATGCCAAGTTGCAATTATCCTATGACAGAGCCCTTCTGGGCTATGATTGATGAAACATTTTGAGGGGGAAAGCACCTCAATAAGTGAATTTCATTGGATTTGATGATGACATTGCTTGCACAATGGCTGGCAAAAACAAAAACATTTTGAGTGGAACTAGGAAAATGTGGCCTTATTTAATCTGCCTGAGATGTCCTTGCCACATTCATTTATTTGTATTTTATGTTGGATGTAAACAAGTCTAATTCTGAAGTTCTTATGTTGACCTTTTCTGGCATTGAGATCAAAGTACTGTCTGCAATAAAGATGAGAAGACTTTAAAGACTTTGGTGGCTTGTCAGAGTAGGGTACGTTTAAACATAAAATATCACAACACAGCAGCCGTTGGCTAAAACAGGCACCAAATGAAGTTCTAAAGAAATTTGTTGCTCCTCAAAAAACCCATCGTTATCTTGCAGTTTAACGGCCTAAAAGTGGGGCCTGCTTAGAAAACAGTTTTTCCTTCTTGCCTGAGCCTTAACTCACAGCGTGACTCTGCCAGTTGTCTCTAGCAGCTGTAACATGGATGTCACCAGTTAAGAGGAAAAGCATGCCCTTTCTTTACTCAAATTCCTACCTAGATTTTAGGACTCCTCTGAACAATAGTCAGCCCTCTGTAAAATATCAGCCTTCCCAAAGCATGGCATGCTGTCCAATCCCCAGCATGCCCTTTTCCCTGGCTCCAGCTGTTCTGTATCCCAGATCTTTCAGTGAGTCTCTGGAAGAGGTCCTGGAGGTTAACTTTACAGTGGCTGATCTGGAGCCAAGGCAGCTGGTGTAAGAATTTGAACTCTAATACATTATTTTCTTATATAACAGCTTGACCATTTGAAAATAAATGTCTTTTTAAAAACTGCTTTTTGTGTCCTTAGTCTGAATTTAGATTTGAGGTATAAACCTACTCCAAGTGAAATGTTTAATGCTTACAATAACATAAAATTTGCAAAAATACCAAGCACCGAGAACCTTTCCCAGCAAATTGAAACTGGGATTTTCAGTACTTTGACTGTGCTAGGACTTTTGGAGCAAAATTGAGGATATCCTATAGAACTGCCTGTGCTGGTGCATTCACATACGGGTGCAGAGGACCAAAGGCAATGACTTCTTTTGATGAATAAAACATTTGATAGATTATATAACAGTTTTCCTGGACTAAAAACAAAGTAACCATCTTTACTGCAGCTTGCAGCACTGTGCCACATTCTAATAGATGGCCCAATTTTCAGGAATACTTAACATGCTGTAGAAATCTACCCAATGCTTCCACAAGTTCAGTCGATTTGGTAATTGAAATATTTATCTTGATTATTTTTGCTTGAACTTAGTTTTAGGCACTTACTTTAACGGGTTTATTTCAATATGTAAAGGGAAGGTTCTTTTTGTATTTTTGAGTGATTTTCTTGGCTAGCAAGTTTTTAGCCTCTCCAACTGAGAACTTTGCAGCTGCATAATACTCAATGAACAATACTAGTGAAAGTTTCTGCAGTGCCTCCCTCTCGGATGGAACCTCAGCATGGCAGTCTGTGGAAATCTGTTGTGTTCTACATGCATTTATTCAGCACCTTATGACAATCCTCCTTTTGTGTCATCTTAGTATGTAAATTATACCCCTCACCTTACTCAGTGGCAGCAGTGTTTTCTCTGTGCTTTGTAACTGGGACTTTGTCTCCGACTGTCTGCTGTGCTGACAGAGTGCAGCGCTGGATAAACCAAGTCAAGCGACAGCGAGCAGTGGTGTGGCTGTGCTGCAATGGCGCGGCTAACAGAGACTGGATTTCAGGGGCTAATTAACCTGGCTAGACAGTGGCATTACTGTAGCATCACTGCCTGCAGTAGGACACACCTCTGAGCTCTTGAAGCCCTTCAGTGTGGCATACAGCTTATCTCCTGTTGCCAAAAGATACACAGCATTTATGCAACACATTCACACCCTCCCGCCTGTCTGTATTCCCAGACACAAAATGCACATAACAACACTTTATGTGGGAGGTTGTATTATGGCAGACAAACTTAAAAGTGTTTTCATCTCTGACTTGTGCCACATTTCAACTTTATTCCATGGTATAAGTATTACTTCTGTCCAAACTAGATATGTTTTTAATGGAACGTTGTATTTTTGCCTACTAAGTGTTTTGTTTCTTTGGGATAACAAAGTCCTTAACCCCTGTTTCTAAGAATAAAAACCTTCACTAGAAAATGACAAATTTATGCAGACAACAGTGATTATGAATAAACAGAGTATTTCAACCTAGGATGTATTAACTAATGAAGAGTAGGGTTGTTGGTGTAGTCAGCAAGGGAAAAGCCGCTTTAGATTGATTTAGGATGCTATGTACTCCCCTCACACTCAAAATTCATTAAGAGACCTGAGTAGGTTAACTCATTCTGCTGTTTGACATGAAACTAAAGTTTTACAGAAAAAAGGGTCCAGAAAGAGCTACCCAGACTATTTGGCATGAGGAGACTATGGGTTCCATCACTTCAAAGCTGTAAGTTTCAGGAGGGAGAGATGAAAGAGGAAATTTGGCCTTAAGACTAGTCTGGTTTTTGGAAGAGGTTGCTGCAGAAAGGAGAAGGGTTAGATGCTTTTCAAATTAACAAATTCCACTAAGATGATATTTGGCTAATATATGGTAAAACTATTATAATCATCCAAAAACCTGCAACCTTTCAACTGAGCCAAGCAGCACCACAGACCTAACTTCTGAGTTTTATAACCTCCCGTTCCACTTGCATCATTACATTTAGCTTTAATTCACATCAGAAGATAAAAAAAGGGGGGGCAGTGGGGAGTACACAACATCAAAACCTGTATGATTTTATAGTGATCCCCTGGGGTCAGTCTCTGAGAATATCACTGTCAGTAGTTAAGAGGTTTTCACCATGGAGTTAAATACTTGCAGCATTGACAGTAGCTGGAAATACTTCAGTGGTTATTGTTGTAGTCGTTAGTCCAGCTGAAATAATGCTGGCATGTTTTCCCTCTGGGTAGAATTCCTCAGCCTAATTGTCTCCTCCTTGCCAGACCATATTTGATATCTTCAGGTTTGGAGACTGGATGTTTTCCAGCAATTAATGGCTTTTCTCTGTTATAGATTGAAATTATTTCCTTTTGTGATTTAGTCTATTATCCAGAAGTGAAGCTATTGAATTCCAGAACATTTAAATGGGATAACTCACAAATAGGGCTAATATAAAAAGCACAGTCATCAAGCCACATGAAAGCTGTGTGGGACACTGTAGAAGATGGATATTTCACATGTAATTTTTTACTTTAAAAATAAAATAAATAAATCCATTCTTTACTATTGCGGTATCTTCTTCTAATGACTTAACCTTAGTATTAGCTTAGAGCAGTATAGGTTCAAGTGTCTCATAGGGCAGAATTATTAGGTCACCTCATCTAACCTCCTGAAGTGTACTGGCAATCAAATTTCATTGAGATACTTCTGTCTTTAGTACTGTAACTTGGGTTTGACAAAAGTACAGAGTGATCTCTGTGTCTCTGATGCCCAGACCAGACTCCTTAAGGTACTTTGTCCACTCAGAGCATAATTAGCCTGTGGTTTCAGAAATCAATGAACACTGTTCCACAATGGAAAAAAAAAAAAATAGCTTCTGTAGTCACTGTTTTATGGCCTTCCATGTTATTTGAGCTATTACTTCTCTCAAAGAAATTTTACCACATCTTTTATTCTATTTTTCTTTTTAGATCCAAAATGGAACATACTACACATCTCAAAAGCAAGAAATGCTTTTAATACTGTTTCAGATATGTTACAGGAAATTATCTGCAATAAATTTGTCCTTTGGAAAATAATGTAACACAAATGACACCTGGGCTTCATAAAGTACTACCTGTTTTTAAGCAGCAGATTCAAAAGCATAAAGAGGAACTTTTAGCTGAACACCGAGGAGCCCAGTTGTTCTTTCTACATGTCTAGCTGTCCTTGTAGCCCAAATAAAGTCTTCATGCTACGGTTCTCGATTTAGGATTTAACAAAAACCTTCTCAGTAAAATTCAGTTCTTTTCTCTTCCAAAAATGTTGGTAAAATGGTAAATGTAAACTGACAGAGTTTATCTCCCCAGGACCAGGAAGGTAATCTGGAAATGTGAGATGCAGGAATTCGTGTTCACCCCAACCTCCAGCTTTGTGTTTCACTTGATGTTAGATGGGCCATTGTTGAGGAAGCTAGAGTGATCTCTGCCTATGACTGATACCCTCGTGTAACTGTCCATAGGAGACATCCATCTAGTAGCTTTTGGGATTTAGATGTGAACAGAGTAATCCTGATATGGTTATACTGTCTTTCTTTAAATGCATTTAACATCTGTTGCGTGCAGATCGGATAGATCACAAGATTTGGTGCATGGTAATGTACAACATCTTTGCAGCTACTGGAGAGCTATGTCCTCTACAAGAGTGTTTATGGTTCTGATGTATCATGCAAAAAATTGTGTCATACTGTTTATGTGTTTCAGAAAGTTCTGTAACAGAGTTTTGAGAAATTAGTGTTGGAAATAACAAGAACCAGGTGCATTGGTAATTTAACAACTTTGAGACTTATTTTTGTTAATACTAGTATACAGTGGCTGCTGGAGTACTGGACATATATGTGTACACAGAATAAATAAACACATTATTTATATGAACTGAAGAAAGATAATGTAATCAAGACTGCACTCGCACATTCTGATACATCGACTTTCATGGGTGGTGCTGATTCTATGCCATCATTATAGGAAATGGAAAATGCAATGGGAAATCTGCAAGAAATTACAATGCAAATATTGTCTGGCTGTAGTTTGTTTGGAGTTTGGTTGGATTTCTGGTTTTGTTTGTTAGTTCTTTTAATGCAGTTTTATTTGCAGTGCTGAAACAGAACTTCTACCTGGGCTTCCATTTAGTTCCACAGAGGGGGCATAGCTATATGCTGGCAAATCCCTCTTAGTAGGGGACTGCTGTGTGCTGCTCACTTTCCTTTAAGCAAAAATATTTTGATTGTGCATGTGCTGTTTTACTCTTCAGTTAAAGGATGATTTTCAGTGAAAACAAGCAAATTAGCAACAAAAATGAAAGCTAGATTGGAAATCATGTAATTTAATAACAGTGAAGTTTCTAAAACACTTCTGCTAGTAGTGTTCAGAAAAACATTGACACCTGCACACTGCCAGCAGTTCAAATCCAGCATATCCCCATTCAACTGCATTTCACCTTGTGTTAATTCCTTGTTTTTGAAGGAGAAAAACCAAGAAATTAATGACATGTCTCAATTGCATTTTGTCTAATCCTGAAGCAGCAAGCTTGACACAGGGTGTCTGCCAGGATGTTGAGGTTGGGTTCTGTAATTAGATCAGTGTGGGGTGAGGAAAGGAAGAGCAACGTGATCTTTATTCTTGACTTCTGCTCTTGGCAGGTTTTGCCCCTTTGCTCCTATAACAGCAAAGGTGTAGGTTAATGGGAGTCACTCCTTGGGCATTCATGTGTTTGAGGTCAGGCTCTTTTATGGAAACAGACTTTTCGCACACACGAGCATGTTCACTTGGAAATAAATGCAGAAACAGTCCTGGTACTTCTGAGCCTGCCACAAGGAGCAATGGAGCGAGTCAGCTAGGGGAAAGCCTGCTTCAGAACTAGATACGAACCTGAGCTTGTCCTTCACTTCAAACACACCTGTCTGCCCACTCCAGGGAGGAATTCAGCAACCAGGTCTTAACTTCTGGCTCCCAAACATATAATATGAACCACCCCAAACAAATGACAGTCAAGGAATCCCATCAGCTCCAATTAAAAGTACCTTTAACAACTAGCTCTGTGCTTCAGCAGTTATTTCATGAATCATTGCAGAGCTCCACATACTTACTCATTTTTGTCCATCACTGTGTGCCACCTGTGCAATGAGCTCACACGCCTTGCAGTGTCACTGACATCAAATATTTGATACTGCCTTTGTGCTTTGCACTGGCTCCCAGGGCAGCACAGTTGCATCTGGGTTCTGCTTCCAGCCCCAGCTGCCTGGCACAGAGGGAACACAGTGCTGCTGCTTCCATATGACATTCCAGACCCCAGGATGTAGTTGTGTGTGACTGAAGGATGATAAGCCCATACCCTGACATAGAACAGCTCCATTTCTTATCATAGCCTTTGCTGCATGTTTGTAGTGAGTTTGATAAAGCTCATCAGATAATGCTCGGTTTTCCCCTACCTCAGTCAAGCTGCATTGTCTCTCACTTACACCTTCTCCACATCTTGCTCACCCATACCATGATGGCCCCACTCTGGATTTCATATATAACATGTAAAGTGCTGATGCATTTCCTGGTTGTGTTTTCTGAATAAATATCTTCCTTTTCTTGTTTTGAAATTTAGGAAAGTGTTGCCTGGAAGCCTTTCTTCCCCCTTAATCAGACTGTTTCCTAAGCTGTTTTCCTTCTGTCTAATCTCTTGCATGGGACCAAAATGTTTAGATTTGAATGGCGACATCTCACTCATTCACATCCTGTCAGATGGGAGCATTGCGTTGTTTGAGTTCACAGTATAGCCAACCAGGAGCTGCATGTGACTGGTACTGAAATTTGGATGATTTTTTATCCCCTCCTATTCAGTATCTATTAGCTAATTTTCCAAATAATTCACCTAGTCACAACTTCTCACCTCAAAAGGCAGTCTTGGAACTCCAACAGACCATCTTCAGCCTGTTTTGGGGTTTTTTCCTGCCGTACTATCTCTGACATTACTCTGCTACAATCTCTCTCCTTCTTTAGCTTTGCATTTTAACAGCTCAGCTGGTAAATTAATGTCATGTTCTTGGGAGAAAGGCAGAAGGGGATCCTGGAGTGCTCCAGATACAGGGAGGTCATGGTCTGCTACCCTGAAAAGTGAGTGGAAG
The DNA here is from genome assembly GCF_017639235.1 of Corvus kubaryi. NCBI lineage: Eukaryota > Metazoa > Chordata > Aves > Passeriformes > Corvidae > Corvus > Corvus kubaryi. The sequence continues at coordinate 14,196,794 of NW_024581108.1, forward strand.
CTTCTCGTCCGTTGTGCCTGAACTGCCACTTGGGCTGGGCTCTACACCCACACACTGACAGGCACCTGGGACTCTGCTCTCCACAGTCAGGGGTTGCCTGACCAGCTCTGAGGATTACCTGCTGCAGAAAGGGTGAATCTTCATAGCACTCCCAGGTCTTCCCCTCATGACCTGGTCAGGGAAGGGGTGTCAGTCAAATAATAAATCACTAATTTTTGGTTTAGGCACCCAAACTGATCCTCTCCACTTGCAGCACTGAAGCTTTCTTGCTGAGTTGCTGTTGGTCAAGGCAGCAATAAGGTCTCTTCTGGGACAGTGGTGGGGGGGTGTTGATGCACTGCACATAGACCTCTGTTCTCCAGAGGTGCAGGGGAGGCAGTGATGGGGAAAAGGTGGGACAAGAGCACTCAATATTTTTTCCCTCCTTCAATTATTTATTCTCCCCTTTTACTTTTGTTTCACTAATTTAAGCACCTTGTTCCTTTTTATTCTCAAATTCTTGCACATGCCTCTCTGGGTAAATGGTTCGTTGCCAGTCAAGGACTAGTAACTTTAATGATATATACCCCACCACAACCCCGTTCTTCACATATGAGTGATCACAAATTATATATTTCCTTTTTCTGATATTTCACAAGTGTTGAAAAGGCAGGACGTTCTGTGTGGCTAAACAAATGACAATTTCATCACTGGCTCTTACCCGATAATAAATGCTGTTCATGTTTAATTTATAATGTCTGGAAATATCAGCAAGAGATGAGGGAAACAGTTTAGATAATATATTAACCTCTCCAAACCTTTTCAGCTCTCTGAAACTCAACCTGAGGGTGACTTTAATATGTAGGAAACTTTCCTTTCCTTCTTCTTTTAGACTGTTCTGTCCTGTTCCTTAAACTGAGACCAAGAGAATTTTTCTTTTGTGAGGCCCTTTAGTTCCTCCAGACATGAAAGAAATGCTGATCTGAAATCATCTCTGCATATACAGATAGCCTGTGAAGAATGTGAGAGAGAGTATTTGTATGCTGTGCTAAGACTTTATAGGAGACCAGCTAATTGCAGAGCCACCAAGTTAAAACCAGTTAAAAATTCCTGCCAAGCTACAAAAACAGCCTGAGAAGGCATTGTGAAAAGCTCTTGAAGAGGGTAGGGAAATGTGAAATTTTAACAAAGCAGAGTTTGCAGTGGCAAGATTTCCTATGCAGCAACTGCATGGTTCCCTGCCCAGGTGTAGGACAAAGATGAATCAGGCCCATTATGAAAGCAATTCATATTTAAATGAGATTTCCAGCCCAGTTTCTACAGTGTCGAGTGGTTATTCTAAGCATCTGCTCTTTCATGCTGATTTAGACCAAGCTCGAATGCTGAATCTTTGGAGAATCATAAACAAATTGTGTTAAATTGCCATTAACAGAAACAAATCACAAGAAAGGAAAGGCAAGGTTGTTAATGGTATCGCTGTTCTTAGCTCAGGCTTTGATGGCAGTAGATGCAGTCCTGCAGCACAGAAATAATGTATGTAAGATCACCCACTGCTCTGAGACCTCCAGACAAGCTAAGCACAGCAGGGTGAGTAGCACTGGAATTTGTTTTACAGGAAGCCTTTCATTTCCTTGCTTTTGAGGGGTTAAGTGAGGCACTTCAAGCCCTGCTTTCCCATGAGGGTTACACTAGGGAAGGGTAGTTTTCGTTTCCCCAGGGGCTCCATAGCAGCTCTAGCAGAAGAGGCTACTGTCAGAAGAGAACAGCTGGATGCAATGAATCAATGTATTCCCCAGCCGCCCCGGCTGCATTTCCTTCCTACCCACTGCTCCCCACCTCTAAGACTGCTCTGTCCGAGAAATAAAGTGTCCATCTTGACAGATGGGTATGCCCCAGAGGCCTCCAACTTTGGTTTCCACAGACAGGCCTGGATTGGGGCAAAATTAACTGTTGATATTTTAATTGCATTAACTTTATTTCATACGGGGAATGCACTAAATAGGATGTGCATATATTACACACAGTGTAGGGTAAGAGATGCTTGTAGTCCTTAGTAACATCAGGCTTCATTAAACTTATGAAAATCACACTATTGGGCCTATGCTTGTTCCAGTGTGCTTTTGGGAAAACTTAGGTTATCAAATTCAAGCTCTGGTTAGGAGTCTTTAATTCAATAAAATTCTTCTATTCTCTTCACTTCTACAAAAATCTCATTTTGCATGGATTGGGGAGGACTGAAAGTGCACAAATCATTCTGTTTAACTTTGGGGACTTCCACCTCGTTTGTTTGTTACTTGAAGTGAAGGGAGGAAGAATTTATTTCAAAATTTGTAAGAAGGAAAACAAGAAAAACTTCTGTGTGTTTGTGAATCAATATGACACCCCAAAACTAGCTCTTCATATTATATGTCATCATAATATCAAAAGTCTATCACGGAGATGTGCCATGAAAATGCAATGAAATTAATGCAATGAAAGTCTTTCATAGCTGTTTGATAAATCCACTACCATAAGACTTTTCCTTGTGACATTTTTCATGTAAAATACACAAACAGCATTACAAAAATCTTCTATCCAAAACTGATAACTCAAAGAACTTTCCAGTGCTTGTCACAAAAATAACAAATTTTGTAATTTTGTAGCTCTTTTCCAATTGTAGGTTATAATTTCATAACCACACATTATTAAAATACCATAAATGACTTGGTAAATCTTGCACTTTAATAGGGATACGGAATACAACAAAAGAAATGTTCCAGGTTGGTTTTCTTCCCCCTATAGTCTTATCAGATTCCTCTATCTTCCAACTGCATCATGGCCCTAAAGTCCACAAATCATTCTTCCTGTCTGTGTTGTGTTTTAAAGTTTCTAAAAGAATTGAATTCTCTCTATACAAAAATGTACTCATATTAATGAGCACAAGCGTTTTAATAGAGTATTATCTCAAATCAAGCTCAAATTATTAGCTCAAATCAAAATGGAGCTCTATTGGGGTATATGTTTTCCACTTTTTTTTTTGCTTTTGAAAATCCTTAATACATTCTCAAGAGACTAGTAGAGGTATGATTACATGTGGCTTCTAGTTGATTCTATCTAACCATAATGACATTTATGTACAGTAAAATACATGCTAGCTGTAATTTTAAGGTAAAAATGGAAAATGGATTTTATTATACTGTACCATATAAACACCCTACCAGTATTCAGGTACACATTCCTATATCCTCCACATATCTTTGAGTTACTTAACACAAATTTCCTTGGAAATTATTTATAACCTTCCTTACATTTTGGTTGGTAATGACGAGATTTTAGAGCAAACCAAATCATAGAACTGCTGTGTAAAAAATAACTAACCAAAAATGGAAGGCAACCCAAAAAAAACAACCAAGCCTACCATCCCAAACAACCTGCTCCCCACTGGCATTTCTCAAGATAGTGAAGCAGTTCAGGAAATGCCTTGTGTATCAAGGAGTCTTGAATGTAGCATTACTATTTAGCCATGATAATTAACCTTGTCATTTGGCCAGTCCTGTCTCTAAAGTCTCCAAATTTTTCATAATTTACTAGAGACAAAAAATCTTTAAAGAAATGTTTATTCCCAACACAGTGCCTGCAGCGTTCATTGAGTATCTATGCAGCATTGAACGCACATGCTGTAATTAAATTAGGTAGCAACAAAGCAGGTGGATTATATGAGTGCTGTCATTTAAAGTATCCTTTCTGCATAGGCAGAAAATTTTGTTAAAAAAACAACATTTTTTCATCTATAAATCCCATTGTTTTTTTCCTGACATCCTTTAAATCAGAAATTCAATTATATTATAAATCATGTAAAATTTGGAATATTACTTTAAGCCCCTGGGCTTCTCATTGGAGTGCTGTCTGAACAAAAAATTCAGGTTGTTTACACAGAGAACTCGATAATATTTTTGCCATCATTTTTTATCTTGTAGGATATTTTGTGTAAAAAAATACATTTAGATAAACTGTACATGAAAATCCTTTCTGTTTTTTTCAAACCTCTTCTCTTGCCTTTCTCATTAACCTAGTAGTTTTCCATAGCCTACTTACGTCAGTAACTTTTTCATCATTAATTTCAATGGAAGCAGGATGTGGTCCAGTAAATTATCCCCCAGCATGGTCTGCTCAGTATTACATTAGACCATGGGAATAGTGAAAAGAAACTCCATATGAATTTAACCCTTTAAAATATTCATTCTTGTGTTTCCAATGTAAGTTACTGCTGCTTTTCAATGTTCAAAATTTTTCTCTAATGATCTGAAAGATCCCTCAATAAGCAAGCTCACTAAGACCATATAGTCACCGTTAAATCCCTTGCAGACATCATAAATATTGAGGAAAAACACTAATAATCCAGTGAAGTTATTTTAGCATAATTGTAGAGAATTTATTGATAACCACTGTATGAGTCATTTTAATATTGTTTATAAATCCTTTGGACCACCTGAAAAAGGTAATATTGTTGGATATCGAGGACTATAGCCGAACTCCTAGAAAAAAAATCCCAAAGTTCTTGCATGTAGCCTTTAGACTCCTTAGCTCTGTTATTCCTCTGCTTTAAATCAAGTCGTGCCATCATCAGTGACCTTCTACTTCTCATCTTCCAAGACTACTATCCCATGAGCTTTCCAAAGTCAACACATACTCTTTTCTAGAATCTGTAATATTTTCCCAAGACCAAATTTACTTTACAACTATAATAGGGTAGTCCACTCTTTTTTCATTGTCATTAAATGCTAGAGTCTGGGAGCAAATTTGGGTTACAAAGGAGTCAGACACACACAAATTACATTAGAAGTGGACCTTGTGATCAAGATTTGCTAAGTTTTCTGGGACCTGGTCTCTGCGATGCTACGTGACAAACCAGATTTTTCATATTCTCATGCTTTTGAACTTGGATCAACACCACACTTTTTCCTCCCTATCATAATTCCACTTAGGCTAATTAGGTTTTACTTTGGCATTCTTTAAGATCCAAAGCATACACATTCTCTGCTGTATTCTCATGAATACCAAAGCTGTAGAATAAATATTGTTGACGTGAGTTGGCAAAGTGCTTTTATACTTGGATTCCTCATTAAATTACAATAAATTTTAGTTTTAATGAGCATAATCCATTTTATAGTGTTGACCCAAATTCCCCTGAGGAAAAATGCAGCTCTGAATTGATATTTGCATGTTTGAGTCAACTGAGTCACATTCAAAATCATGTCAGAATTTAAATCTAAAAAGTATCCTGTTCGAGTTATGCTGGGGCTTGTGACTCAGTTATATTCCAGAAATGTATTCCTACAAGGCTTTATGGCTCTTGCTGTACTTTAATCTTGTCACTGCCCCAGCTTACGTGACACTTTCCTTATCTGCACCCTATCTGCACCTTATCTCTGTAAACTGTAAGCTTATGAGAACACTGGCCATCAGGAAGCAGGAGCACCTTTCTAAAGCTCATCCTTGGCTGTCTTTTCTGAAATCATATTTCTTCTCCCTGTCATGCTCCTTAATCATTTCTCTTCTGCAATAAATTGTTATTTCTCTCCCTGTTAGAATTCTTTCCTGTCATTCATCATGTTAGGAGTACATTTTGCTTGAGAACAGGAACAAAATCCCAGTACACTTCAGGAAGTCTTTAACTCTTTTCCTTTCTCATGATGCAGAAAATGGAGAATTCCACTCAGAGAGTCTCCTTCTTTGGGAGACTTTCATTGATTTCTTTGTTTCAAAGTTTTGAGGTACTTTAAAAGAAATGGGCTATTGGAAAGATGGATTTATCAGTGTTGTGAGTTTCTCTCAGTTTGATAAGTAGTGTGCCTGGATAAGAAAGCTTTTGAAATTTTTTTCAAGTTTGGTCTGAAATTTATTATTTAATAAACAACAGAAACCTTGAAGATTTTGAAGAGGAAATGGTTTTATTGAGTCATTGCAGGACATCAACTGTGCAGTCCAAAGCACGAGCTTATGATTTTGTTTGACCTTTGATTAAGACAGCTGGATCCCCATGCCCATAATGACAGCACATGCTGAGGCTCTGCAGAGATTACATAGTCTCAAACTTGTGTATGTCATTCCTTTTCACTGTATCATTGGAGGCCTGGGATTAGCCCTGCAAAATTGTTTGTGTGAATTTCCAGGTACAAAAATGATGACTTGCAGAGCAATTGCTGAAAAGTAAGGCTCAAGACATGAATCTTTCTCATCTCTTTGTCAAGATCTTTGAGATAACTAAGAAAAAACAATATGCTTGAAAACTCAGGCCAGTCATTAGGATGAATTTGCAAATTTTTTTTCCCAGTAATGCTGAGAAATACCACATTATGTCTTTAAAAACAGGCCATAAAAAATGTGCATTTAGCTGTAGTGGTTCTGCTTTGATGTTAGAGAATGAAAGGGGTGATGTCTTTATATCCTTTTGACCTCCGTTTTTTATAATTCTGAATTCCCAGACACATCCTCAGAGTGACTTTCCACCTGTAGATTTTTGGATAGGAAAAATCTGTTATTTATTACAACCATGGCAGAACAAGAACATGCATTTGTCTCAATCCTTTATTCCAAGTGTATATCCAATTAAAACATTCATTTCAGTATCCCACTCATTCTCTCACTTGTTGATTCACACAGGACGAGGACAGAGTGCTGCTGAACACCTGATTACATCCTTGGCAATGGGAAAACTATATGGACAAACACCAAGAGTGCCAGCTCAGCATTCCAAACTTATGCAAGTGAAATACCAGAGCCAAATTAAGCTTATACGATACTGTTTTCTTCAATCGTCAAATGTAAATATATTTCTCCATAATTTATGTCTTGGCAGATGATAATGAGTGTGAAAATGCTACTCAGCCTTGTGGAGAGCATGCCAATTGCACAAACACAGAGGGAAGTTATTACTGCACGTGTATGCCTGGTTTCAAACCCAGCAATGGTCAACAAATTTTTGTTCCTAATGACGGAACCTCCTGCGTGGGTAAGTTATTACTGTCTGCCAGATATCTTTACATTGTCACTCTTTTCCTATTGCTTCTCTTAATTATAGAAATCTAGAAAAATGCATTCATAATTGTGAAGTTTGGAGTCTGGGTATAAAATTCCTACAATTTGGACTGAACAAGCTTACTTAATGTTCCAGCTCAGGCCCACACTTCTCCCTGACAACAGAGCAGCTGCCATTGCTTTCAGTAACACTTCAACCTTGACTCTGCTTGCAATACATTTAAACCCACATGTCACAGATTTACACAATAAATATATATTTAAGGCAACATTGGAAATCACCAATTCACCCACTTATGCCACTTTTTCACTGATCTGTGAGCAACGTGGTGATGTTCTCAAAAAAAAATGACAAAATAGTCTGCAGTCAGATCTGGATCAACAAAATTCTCTTTACATTTGACCTAGTGTACTTCAAATATCTTTTGTTTTGAAACTTGGTTGGGATATTTTGGTAATTTTTCAAGTCTTATCAAAAACAATGAGCAAGATCAGTGGTTCTCCTACCCCCTGTGCCATTCATCAGCCTCTGTTTCTGAACATGTTCAAGATTACAGGGGAGGAAAAGTTCTCTGGAAAAATGTTATTTCTGAACAACCATGCAATCCTTTAGGATTTCCTCTGAATGGAAGAACTTTAACTATTTCTCTTTTTTTCAAACTCCTGGTAATTTTCTCTGTATGTTGCAAAAGTCCTCAGGGAATGGGAAAATGAAAAATAAATCTATTGCCCTCTACACCTTTATGCTGACTGTGTCTCATTCTAGGTATGTCTCCTGTGAGTCTGTGAGTGCTGACAACCTTTCTTCTTACTGCTCTTAATATCAGCAGAGTGGTTGCATATTAAGCCAGAAAGTGATCTAATCGACATTTCTTGCCCATTGCTCACATCCATCTAAAAGTGCTCTGCTTTATCCAGCTGCTATGAATCATTCTTAAATTAGCTGGGATGGAGACAGCACATTGAGCTGTAAATATTCGCACCATTTCTGCTCCAGGTTTTGATTTTTACGTTATGATATTTCCTCAGCTTCAGAAGTTTGTCTTCAAAGTTATTTCTCTGACTGGTTTTGTGTCACTTTAACTTCTTATCATTAGCTTGATAATTTCTCTTTTTTTCCCTCTTTACTGGGCATATTGATCTTTTTTTATCCTCTACTAGGGTTTAGTTTAGTACTTCTTTTTGAAAATCCACATGGAGGAGCCAAGAGCTTTCAAAACTCACACTGAAATAAAAAAATTACCTGTGGGCACCTTTTCTCATTAAACAAGTGTACCAATTACTTTACCAAGATGTGAGACCTAAAGACAACCTTTTGATCCACAATTAATTTTTGGCTTTATCCATCGGGGAAACTATAATAGGGTATTTTGTACCCAAGGGACCTGCTGCTGCGGGTAGCAGATATGACTTGCACAAAGGCAGCTGAGAGTTGTGTATTCAGGGTGACAGCTGAAGCAAATGCCAACATTTCATCATAAATACAGTGCAAGTTATTTAGTACAAATCACAGGACAGAACTACCAGGCACCCATCCTACACAAGTTTATAGGACCCCACAATATATTTTCAGATTCTGCAAAGTCTTAAATCTTCTTTTTAATGTATGTATCTATGTACATCGCAGTAACTTTAAAAAAACAATGTTTGAATTTTGGAGAGTATGCCATTATGAACCCTCTTTGTTTATTCCCTCAAACCTATCTGGATTTTCCAGTAGTGCAAGTGTGGTACACAACTCTGTGTGGGAGAGCCCCTTTCAAAGTCCATGCAGATACATGCATGTTCTCTTTTTGGAAACTACAGTAAGCTCCCAAGTAAAAAGTGATAATGTTCCTCAAGGAAGTAGATTAAAAGAAAGCTTGGGACAATGGCTTTGAGAAAGGTTGGTTCACCCTTAATCCAGTCAGAATGCTGAGTTTTGAGTTGAGGGTCAAAAGTATTTCACGCATGTTATCAGGTAGAATTGGTGAAGAGCTGACAAAGAAACATGCAGACAGAGAAGGAACAGGAGGGAAGGAAGGGAAAAAGAGGAGAAGAGAAGGATAAAGGAAATGGAGAAGAAAAAATAGGAATGCAGAAATGTTACATTTCTGAAGACATTTTTCTGCTGTCCTGAAAGCAAGTTATTAAAATCTATTGTTTGATTTGTGTAAAAGCCATACTTTTCCCTAGACTTCACATTTTATTGAATGTTCAGCTGCAGATAAAAAACTGAAATATAAACCTACTTTTTTCACCCCAGTCAACAGAGTAAAAACGTGAAAATGGCCATCTGTGAAATGAAAGTGACATCCACGCCACTCTGCCTTTTCTGGGAACATGCTATTAGTTCTCTTCAGGTATTTCTGAGAGCACTGGGAAGGCACCCATTCTCCATCTCATCCTTTGCTGTGACAAGGGAGCTGTACAGTGGATGGAATCTGGCGTTGGGCCACATTGCTAACTTTTCTTTTACCTTTGCCATTCATAGCCCTTTTCATTTCTACTTTGTGTGTGCTGCTGCCTTCCACAGTATGGAGACACGGGGAGGGAACATCTAGTCCTTTGCAATTGGACTTTTCAATCACTTGCAAGCTACTAATAAGCAGAAGGTATAATGTAGACATCAAGCTGTCTTGACTGGCTGGTGAAGAATCAAAGCGATGTAGGTACAATCCTGTAATTGGCAAGACTGAACATAATAACTGTTCTCAGTACTTTTAATTTAATTGGAATTTCCTTGCCTGCTGCAGTAAATGAGGAGTGACAAAGCACAGAAATAAAATAAAAGGTTATAAATCTATTTTCACACTAGCCTAAGTGGTGTTGTACATACTATTTTTCTGATCGCACCTTTTATAAAAGCATCAAAGTTCAGCTCCAGGATTTGTTTTGAATATTTACTGAAGGGCCAGAGATTTTTTTACAGAGGTATGGCAAATGCTCATCTGTTTAAAAAGCTGCTGTTCCTCAACCTTTGCTCAGGAATGCTGTCTGTGAAGACTGCTCACACAAGCCTTGGCACCCCACTCCTGTTCCCACAGCACATCGAGTAGGAGAGTTTCAGACCTCGCCCCTAAGCTCCACTAAAATTGGATTGCTGAAAGCACTAGCAAGCTGTTGTCCATGTGTGGTCCAAGAATTGCATATTTGGTTAAAAAGGCATAGCTACAAAATATAAAGAAACAAAAGCCTACAGCTACTGCACACAGCATTTCAAAGCAGGAACTTAAAAGCTGCATCCTTGCAACTGTCACAAACTGTTGGCTGCCCCTGAAAATCTCATTGATTTAAAAGGGATAGGAAGCTGATTAGTACCTTGCAAGATCAGGCATATTGCCTTTTAATTTTGTTATCCAGGAGTTGTTTTTTTCTTCTGGAAACAGTAAATTAAATAGGCGTGATATGGACTCATTCCATATGGGCAACTCAACTGTAGAAAATCTATTTGCATATACTCAACAGGGTGTCTCTATCAGACTTTAAATAGCAGTTCTGCTGCCAGAGATGTGCCAAAATACTTGAATTTCTGCTGTTGTTTTGGATAATCCTGTCTTCTCATTAAAATCTCCATTACACTTAATATCTGATATAATTACAAAAGGAATTTGCATGACTGCCCAATAATAACAAAGGAATGATTTACTGATCTAAAAGTCTATGATAAGAAAAATGGCATTACAATTTTGAAATACTTGTATCAGTAAACCATATGGAAACCTGATACCTAGTAACAGTATTCTGAAAAGCATTCAAATATTATTTTTTTTGTTTATAGGTTATTGTAAGTTTTGGCAAAGACTGTTGTCAATTCCTGGTGTTTTAGCACTCCATTACACGATGAATGGCTTGTTCAGATGTACATGTCTTCCATGTAGTTGACAAGGCCAAAGAAATCTTTGGTCTAAGGGTGATGTGTTTTCTTGTTAGATAAACTGGCTTTGTCATGATTTTCACCCTTGCCACTTCAATTCATTCAAAGTCTCTCATACAGAGTCACACAACAAGGCACTGACAGACACCCACTTGTTTCAAACAGCTTTATAATTTACTGATGTGAGAGGTTATTTAAATGCCAAGAGTAAGAACTTTAGCCTTATTTCTTTAAATGACAGCATTTAATTATGAGGTATCCTGTGTGCAGCACTACATCACACTATTTTCCTTCCCTTTTGGCAGGTTGGTTCATGTATAAGGTGGTTAGCTCCGTGACTATGAATACTGAGGTCACAGAAACCATACAAATACCGATAATGCAGAACTCAGTTCCTTAAAGAGACACATTTGGGTCATTAAATATGGAAATAAACTATTGCCCTAATGCAGACAATCATAATTTAACCTTCTGCTTTAAACTTCCATGCTGGCACCAAGCCATTCAAACACATTGCTTTCTTGGTGGCTCTTCCTGCAGAACAGCGGTGGTTGTGCTGGGGAAGGCAAATGCACCTCCAGCCCCACATCTCCTTCCTGTCTGTGTAGGAGTCTGAACAGCTTTTCTGTGGGAGCTTTTGAACCTCAGGCTTAAAACACAGCCTATCAGAGCTGATGGCTCATTGAGAAAAATAGATATATGAGTGAGGTGGGACTTCAGCCTTGAATCCCAGGGAGACCTCTGTCCAAATAGACACATGGCCCCCCAGGTATCCTTCAGGTATTTTTTTGAGTTCCCTCGATATATCTATATACATGCAGTATAGCTTTCCGTTTTTTAATAATGACCTTATTTCACAGGCATTATTGATCCTTTTTGTGCTCCTTTTTGAAAAGCATCAAGATTCTTGTATCAAAAGCAGAGTGCAAAACTAGTTCCTATATGCTAATAGTGTATTTCCAGCCACCCCATATCTGCTTTCTGTTTGTTCTTAACACCCATCTGGCTGAGAGGAGGCTTCCTATCAATTCAGATAGCTCTTCTCATCCACTGATCAATTAATCACTGTTCTTTTTTCCACCAATTTCTTTCCAAAATTAAGCATCATACCAGTTCTTGACAGGAGTTGTCATCCTCTCTCCTCCATTCCCTCTGCCATCTTTCCTTTCCTTCAGGTTGGTTCTCAGGCTGTTACTTTAAACCTGCTCATGTACTTCATTTTTCAGATATGCCTGTCCCAAAGCTGTTCACTTTTTTCTCCTTTCCAGCACTTCACAGTCCATTACTTCATTCTCCAGAATTATTTGGTATACTTCCCAGTTTGCTTTCTCCACTGAGTTATTTGATCTTTATCCTTAGCCAACCAAATAATGCAAAATAATCTGTACTTTAGCCAGGGAGTTAGTACCCAGCTCTCCTAAATTAATCAATTCATGGATTCCCTTACTGGAACTCATTGGTTTTACTTTTGGACTGTGCCCCACCCAGTTACTGAACTTGTCTACCTAATGGCAATTTATTTAGAAGCACAAAAGACATTTTAGGCAAATGTAATTTAAATGTGGATTTAAAAAAAAAGGTTATGCCAAGCACTTTAAAGGGCACAGAGTTTAATTCTTAGATTAACAAGATGGACAGAGTGAGTTTTGCAGCATCTTTTTTAAAGCTGCAATTTAAAAGACAAGTCTGTAGGTTGTTTTTTTCTTTTTCTAACTGAGCTGAGAAAATCTATTTAGTCTAATCTCTGAAAAATAGATTTCAGATGATTTGCATCATGCCAACCATTTTGTTACGATAGAATTAATATGGTTTTAAAACACAAGCAATGTAGTATTATATAGTAATAAATGTGGTGGTATAAAAATATGATCAATTATGATTTAGCCTTCTGATCCCTAAGCATTATAATTGGCAGGGGTTTTGCCATTAAGATTGCAGGTCTATTTTCTGCTTTTTTTTATTATATGAAATTTTATTATGAAACTGCTTGTAGTGTGTGGGGCTATTATCAACAAAGCAGCAAGGTGTTAGTCTGTAAATACTTAATAAAAATTCAATTTCTCACGATATTTGCAGATGTAGATGAGTGCAGCAATGAAGGAACTCTTGCCTGTGGAGATCATGCAAAATGTGAAAACGTGGATGGAGGCTTTAACTGCTCCTGTAAGGAAGGTTATCAACCATCCACAGGAAAATTGCAGTTTAAGCCAAATGATGGCACTTCCTGCCAAGGTACATGATATTATAAAGGTTTATGTGTTATTATAGAGATATATCTTCTGAGAAACCCACCAGTGCCTATTTATCTTCAGTTAGAATAATCAGCAAGACATGAAAAAGAGGCAAGGCTGTGGCATCTACAATTCCTGAGAATAGAATAATTTTGTAAATATATTTTTGTTAAACAGTGTGATGAAATCCATTTGAAATAATGATTACCCCCTCATAGTTGTCAGATCTGTTCTCCTCTCTGTAAATTCAAGCTGTCTCTACTCCACCTGTGGAAGTCCCATAAAAGGGACCAAACTCTCCACCTGAATAAAACAGCTCATTCAATGCTATAACCTTGACCAAGATAAAGCCTTTGAAGTTTGGCGACGGTGTGCTGTGATTTATGTGCATAAATTCAGAATGCTGGGGGTTTGGAGAATGACCTAGACAAGAGATTTTGCTATTAGTATATATTGAATATTGATTGAACTGCAATGTAGAATTAGTTTCCTTTTTATTTCTACAGAAAATCCAAAGGCCAAGTGCGAGTTATTCAGAGACTGTATAGCTGAACATATTAATAGAACTTTGGCCAGAGTAAGTAACATTGGTTTGTAGATTAATTTTCAAACCCTTTAATTGTTTCTGTTTGAAACTGCTATTTCAATTATAATAGTTCTTAAACAGCTTTTAACAAAGGCTTGAAGCATACAATTGAACTTAAGCATGTTTACAGAAGTCATTTTAATAATTTCAAATTATTTGAACTGGATTGTATGTTCTAATCATGATAATAACTTGCTGGGAATCTACGTGTTCTCTTTCCAGCAAAGTGAGTCATGATGCATGAAAAATTCAGAAGTGTGGTAATCACTCAGATGTTTCTGTAATTTCTGGAGTTACACACTGCTGCATTTACTGATGTGCAATTATTTGCTTGTTCAGAAGGAAAGGCAGTAAGATAGCTTACAAAAGTAATGTCAACAAGTGACTAAATAGAAAACGGAGCCATAACATCTTGGTACGCTGGTTTATTTACTCCTCAAAGGAGAGTGTGTAAAGTGATACAGGATTTATAGAAACAAATACTCTGGACTCCATTTCTTTTCACCAGAAACAGAGATTCCTGAAGAAAATTACAAATATGTTAATGAATGCACTATTCATTATTCTACATCTACGGTATTGTCTAATTTTAAAGGATAAATGAAGCACAAGCATAAATAAATTAAAAGCAATTGTATATGTTTGCATCTGATATTAAGCAGTTTGATTGTTACTAGATCAAAATTTAAAGAATCCTATTAACCTAGTGTTATATATACATTGTGTTAACGTACTTTTTATGTTTACCTGCAATGTAATACATTGTATCAAATATAATACCTGCTTATCACACTTAGGTGCAAATGTTACAGTAGAATCTTAGAGTGAGATTTTTTTAAATATGTACTCAAACTAAAATTAAAAAGTCAAAATACTTTCATGTAAATAACTGTCAGACTTTTAGCCTGTTTTCCAGTTCTATTCAGTTACAGTCAAAGACAAAGTAAGCCCCATAAAAGCTGTTCAACAGTAGAGAGTAGAGATCATACAAAATCAAATGTTGGGTGTTTTCTTAATTAGATTTCAATATTGTGAAGCAAGAATTCTTTTCTTATTCAGCCATGAGACTGAAATGTGGAAGCTCAATCTTCATGTCAGCCTCTCCTGCCTATATTTTTAAACTAGCTGTTTTATGTAAGTGCATTTAGCAGTTTATAAGCTGAAGCACTGAAGGAGAAATAGGCAGTACAGTTCACTCAACTACATGCTTTATAATTTGCATTTGAGAAAAAACAACTTAAAAATATACAAATACTTCCCATCTGTTCCCACCTCTTCAGATAAAATTTAAAAGTCAATAGATTAATACAGAAGCAGAATAATCATATCACTGAAACTTAATTAGTTTTGTGGAATATTTACTAGTTCACTTTGGATCATCAGGATAAATAAAACTGAGCTGCTGTAGGGAAAAAATGCGTAATGATAGCACATGACTTCTTTTAATTATGGTTGCTTGTTAAGGTTATACTAGACATGTTTAACATCAATACTTTATAGGTCAACCAGTTGATTGAGTAGGGGTGTTTATGCACAAGTGTCTTATAAACCAGTATGTTAATTAGCAGAAATCAGTGGTTTGTATTGGATTGATTTTCACCTGCAGAAATATGTCTTTACTTGTTTCATTAAGATATGAGTTCTGGCATTTTTCAGATTAGTCATTTAAAAACACCTCTGGAGAAGTTGCAAGAAATTAATAAAAATACTTTGGGGCCACTTTTACCTGTAGAAGTTGTTTCATATGTTGAAGCACTGTCCTATTCATCGTGGAATGCCATGAGTGACTCTGACAATGAAGCCCTTCAAAACACCACCATTAACGTGAGTGGATCAAGCCTTGGAGTTGTGGTGTTTATCCTTATTCCAAAGATAGCATATGACTCTTCTCAAGCACGTGCTTTTACTTACAGGTCTTGGTCAACACTGTGAACAATTTTTTACAAAAAGACAAAATTACAGTCTGGGAAGCTTTACCTGTAGATAACCAAAGGCAGAGCCTGACTAAGCTGCTGCACACTGCAGAGCAGGCGACACTTGTCATGTCACAGAGCTTCAAAAAGACAACCCAGCTGGATGCTAATGCAAGTGACATAGGTAAGATAAAGAATATTAATCTAAGATATACTTTAGATGTGGATTAAACTGAGGAATTTTTCAGCACAATTATGAAGATTAGAAATGGTGTTATGTGAAAGACACAGGTGTTAATTTGTATGATTTTCATAACTAACACCTGACTTTCAGTGTAGGTATCATAATTTTCAGAGACTAAACACTTGAGTCTAGAGCACAAAAATAAATTGAAAGTCTGTGGGAACTTGTTTTCAGATTCTCTTTAAATCTCTCATTATGGCCATACTCACACAATCTGGATTCACTTTATAAGCACAAAATTATCCTATTCATCTTATGTGCATAAAAAACACCAGTGGAACAAAATATGGACTTGCTCTCTACAGATTTTTTTTATCTCTTTTAGATTCAGTGAAGTTATTATAAATGAACTCGGAATAAGAATTGTTCCTAGTGAATTCAGTCTTGAGTGGCTTTAACTCAACAGGAATTTCTCATTTTAAGAGGAATTCCCCAGGAGGACAATTGGTTAGTCTCAGCTGTCCCATTTTGCTCTCCTACCTTCTCCCTGTGTCCTGGTGTCTTCCCACTAATACCTGCTGATTTTACTGTGGTAATAACAGTTTTACTATTCCTTCACTGAGGGTAGAGTAAGGCTAACATCAGCCACTTTTGAAAATCCCAATAAAGCATGGCTGATTCCTTTGTCAATGGCCACCCTTTCATCTTTATTTTTCTAAATGTCCCCAAACTGCATGTGATCTGATTTCTTATTTTAGATTTAGTACAGTCCTTCAGTATTGCACCCTGGCTTGTTTTTTCATATGATGACATGATGTGAAAGATTCCTACTGTGGTCTCAAGGCAGGTCAAACTTCCTGTTCTTCCCCCACCTTTCTTAAAGTAAATTAGACAGAGTGACGGAAAAGTAGGGAGGGATTTGTTCTATGACCTAGACTCTGTAGGATCACTTACATTATTGCAGAGCACCTCTGGGTCTGCAGCAGGTCCAGAGCAGTGCCAGGTGCTGGCTGTAAAGCCCCTGTGCCCCACTCCTCATACGTCCCTTGCTTGAAAGCAGAGGCTCTCATGGCCACAGAGCTGAGGCCATGAAAGTCAAGAAGAGAGGATTTGGGTGCAGTCTCCAGTGGAACTGCAGATATCAGTCACCAAGGTGACAGAAAAAGCTGATAAAGAGAACAGGGAGGAATTCCCATGTTGAAAGGTTAATGATTATATTCCTTGGTTTTGTTCTAAAATGGTAAACTGTACGAGCTCATTTCCAGATTGGACCCAAACACTAACATTTTTTGTTATTGTTTCTCAGCATGAATAAATTTTTCACAGGTCTCACATGTGCCACACACAACTATTTTGGGACAAGACCTACAACATCATCCCTCTCTCTCTACTGCTTCTTTTGGTGCAAGCTCTTGAACTATGAGCATTTCAGAACTCTAGCCAAAGAAAACTATTTCTTATGCCCTGACAAATATTTTCTGACAGCTGGTCTATTGAATAGCTTATATTATTTTTGTGTGCTGTGCTATAAGCAATGCAGATGGTCTAGCTTAGTGATATTCCTCCATCAGTCAAGTTTTACATTTGTTTGCTCTTGTTTTGTTTTGTTTTTTTAAAAAGGCCTGATTGACTTATTTTTGTTCCCATCCTGGGTGATTGAAACTCAGCACCGTAATGAAGCAAGTAAAGAGCTCAATAGACTCTAATGTAGTTTTTGTCCTAAGGGGTGATGCTTGTTTGTTTGCTTTTTGACAAGACACATCATTAGTTCATAGTGCAATGTATATTTGGTAGTGTGGATAGATAACCATAAAATATATACTTTTCAAAAATTGGCTTTTATCAAATGTTACTATTCAGTGGAGAATTTTATGCTTTTCTTTTTATAATTGTGATTTGTTGCCCCTTTCAGAAATACATTTTTAATAAAGCAATAGCTCTTCCCAAAGTAAACTACATTGTTTTTCCCAGTACCTAATTTAAGGCAAGGTAAATAAGAGACTATATTTTTCATGGAAAGAGTAGAAAGTATGAAAGCAAAATGTATGCATGAAAATAACAAAACATAGACATTTAAACAAACATGTTATATTAATGACATCTTTCTTGAAATATTTTGCCTGATGGTAGAGTCTTAAAATTCACAGTAATTATGCAATCCAATAGCACATTTATTAACCCCATTCTAAATTGTGGTAGGCCATAATGGAGCTGCGATTTGTACAGTATTTTTCTTCTTTTACAGCACTCAAGGTTTTTGCTTTTGATTCACACCACATGAAACACATCCACCCTCATGTATACACAGGGGGAGATTACATAAAGATCTCTCCGAAGAAGAGAAGGGAACCTCATCCAAATGGTAAGAAACAAAGGTTGGAGAGTAGGTGGGTCAGTAAACACCTTGGATAGACTTGTACCCACTAGAACACAGCCAAACGTGAAGTTTATCAAGGCTGAATTTCCACACTGCTAACTACAAAGGATCAAGGTATTTTATCACCCTTTCCCCTTTACTGTCCCAAGACTGATATTTGTAACATATCCGGCGGCACAGTGAGTATCCAATGAGTTTTCACATTGGATATTGGTACCACAGACCTGAGCTTTATCCTTTTCTAAGACACAGGTCTGCTTTATGACTTTGGACTGGCCCTTTCAACCCTTTGTGCTACTTCAAAAACTGGCGCATCTTTTCCATTCAGAGAGTAGCTCACTGGGGCAAGAACATGAAATCTTTAGTACCAAATCTTTAATACCAAAACCAGGACCCAAATGTACCTGAGAGTGCTACAGAAAGGACTTAAAGTACTGTCATCACTAAGTAGAGACGTGTATAAACAGCTCTGGAATTAAACCACATAATTTAATAAACATGGAAAAGATTTTTTAAATCCTCACCTTCCATCTAGTCTGTATCTCACCACCTATCAGTATCTAAAAATTTGGTTTATTTTGGTACCAGGGAGAAAGTCATTTTTAAGATCAGCACTGTATCCTAAAATACCTTTTTCTTTTTCCCTACTTGTATTCCATCCTGGGTCTGCTGTAATGGAAATCAAAGCAAGCCAGGTACTTCAGAAAGGCCCAGTATTTACTTCAGGTCTGACACATTTTACTTTATGACTTGACACCACATGTGTAACCAGTTGCAGAACAGCAGCAAGCATATATTATTCTAGGAAAAATATATATGTAAATATCTAATTAATATTGCCAGTGCGAACACACATTTTTATTTCTAATTCCAGTTACATTATTTTAAATAAAGCTATATTTCATTGTCTCTAAAACATTTTTTATAAGTATTCCACAAAGATTCCATCTGCTTTGCATATTTTATACAATAGCAGCAATAATGTCTATTGTTTATTGTTTCCTTAATGTCTTCAATTTTGTTCTCCCATAAAAACCCCCAAACTCCTAACCATGGCCTGTTTGATTGATAGGCACTGTTGCAGTTGTCTTTCTGCGGTACAGCAATATCGGTTCTCTTCTTTCATCGCCGAAAAACCGCTCCTCCAAAGATCCTTCAGAGCAGAGGCAGACAGTAAGCTCAGCAGTTATAGCCGTTGCAATTAGCTCAAATCCACCTACACTCTATGAGCTTGAGAAAATAACATTTACCCTAAAGTATGCCAAGGTAAGGGGGTTTTTTATTATCAACTTCAAGTAAAACAAAACCTTAGCTAATCATTTTATGTGATGTAAGCATACCTGCAGCATACGATAAACTAAGACATAATTCTGTTGTTTGCTGATGTGAGGTTACTATTTATTACTCTAATAAGATTAATCTCAAATGTGACATCTTAAGTGCAATATACTAAATATGATACAGAGGAAAATTGCTGTGGGACTAAAACAAGGGCAATAATGCCATCTTTGCTGGGTTGTAGCATGGATAAAATGTAGATGCCTGAACCAGAGCATATTACAGGATCTTGATTGTTTTGTACTTAGGTGGGGATTTTTCTGGAAGTTTATCAGACAGTTAAGCATGTATACTGCGAAGAGAAGAAATGCTTCAAGGTTAATGTGAAAAGGTGACCTGGAATTAGGGGATAATAGCAGAACCTATAGTTTTGAAGCTTTGTTATTTCTGAAATCTGAACACATTTATTTAAAACTGAGGTTTACTTCCAGCAAATACAGATTTTTGCTGGCTACACTCATATGTAGACAATCACCTTACTTGGCACAAAGAATCATCAGAAACACAACAAGAAAGCAGCTCTGTAGAGAGGTGAGCAATGGGACAAGGTTCTAACCTGGGTTACATAGCTTTTAAATTTGTTACTTCCTTTCTGAGTTAGAAATCACCTTTTATAAATTTCGATATATTTAAAAAGCCTATAGTACAGTGGAGACTTAATCTTTGACTAGATTTAGTAAGCATTAACTGTACTAAATAATACTAACAGTCTTACTCTTCACTGCTGTGTAGCAGGTGATATAGCAGGTGTGATATGACCTTGGCTTTATCCCAGATTGCTTTGTAAAATGCACAGAATAAGTCTCAGTTTTTGAACTGCTCATTTGGAATGGATAAGCAATGTGGCTGTAACCTTGGAGTCTATTCCATGTTCAGCAGGTGCAAGTGTATATATAACAATGTTTTCAATAGGTAAAAATTCCAACATCTTTGCAAGTGCCAAAAGGGTTCAGTAATCTGATTAGACTACATGTTTGGTGGGGTTTTAGCTGTGTGGATAAATTGCTTCCATCCTCAGCCATGTTTTAATTGCTTGGAAAAGGCCTTGCAGAATGTGTTTTTCATTTCTCAACCTTCCAAAGATAACAAGCAATTTTTAATGAATTGCGCAGTCTAGCGTAAGAAAGGTCTCTTGATGGGAAATATCCTGCCTTTTGCCATCAGTAAAACATCTTGTTTCTGTTCCAGACTGCAGATAAAGACATTAAATGTGCATTTTGGAACTACTCAGACACAATGAATGGCAACTGGGCTACAGAAGGCTGTGAGCTGACACATTCCAACTCCACTCATATCTCATGCAAATGTAATCATCTGACTCATTTTGCTGTTTTGATGTCCTCAGGTGGCTCTGTTGTAAGTGCTATTTTAATTTAGTGTTTTACCTGATACTTTCTTCTGTTTTCATTCCTTATGTTCCTATTTTAGTGCAAACTACACGCATTACCCTCCTTTAGGTTGTCCTGGTTTTGTTCAGCAAACACACAATTTATTGTGCACAAAGCAAACAAAATTCCTCCCATATGTGTTTGAATTTCCTTATGTCCTTTCTGCAGTATTACAGAGCAGTGATGCAGCAAAGTATCTTGTTCCAAAAACACAGTCTGTTGTGCTTATTTTTGGAGCATTGCTTTTCATTTTAAATCTCACTTTAAGACTGCTGTGGGATTTATCTGCCATTCATTGGTGGTCAGTAAACATATGGCCCTGAATTTCTGTCTCACAATACTTTGCCACCCGTTTGTCTAACCTTGGCATCTAAAAATCTGCTTTAAATTCTCTCTGGAGAGTTTGAAGCAGCATAATCAATCTGAAGTTTATGACTATTAAACATGGACACTCACGACCAGCACAAAATTGGGAGAATGGACATTCAATTTATGTCCTTCTTATATTAAGAAGTCCCATAGATTTCCAGGGTCTCAGTGGGGATCTGCAGGAGCTCAGGTCCTGCCTCAGGAGGCAGCTTTATAAGGTATCAGAACTGACAGCAAGCAGAATATTAGCATGAATATACTGTATTGAGACAGTTCTCTCACACTGTGAATTTCACACTGATAGAGGCTGTTTCCTGGTTGCTAAATAGCATCCTAAGTCTTCAGTTCAAATTTAAAACCTTTGCAGGTACTTATATAGTTATTTTGAAAAGAAAGGCTGGGAGATGAATAATCTCTTATCCTTTATTTAGTAAAAAAATACTTAGATACATTTTATGGTCAGCTGAATACTATCCTTTTGCTGATGTACAGTCATCTATTTCAGAGTTACTTTGTTCAAATAGCAAACAGCAAAAGAAATTGTATTCTTACACAGAAAATATTCACATCCGGTATTGAAATATCTTGTGTTTCTTTGAAGAAAGTTCATGTTACATATCTGGAATAGCATTTGCTTGAAGTGATTGTTATTTCAGAGTCTTGTTTTGATCATGTTGCAAATTCAGTAAGACAGTTATTCAGTTTTGCTTATCTAAGTCACTGCTGTGATAAGTCCTTTTATATTAGAAAATGTTCATGTCATATTAATATATGTCCTACTGCCAGTGTATTTGTCATTCACTAAAATAATCTGATTTTGAAAATCTCATTAGGAGATACTGATGTTAATAAAAAGTTTTGTTAAGACATATCAGAAAATGCAGGAGCAGGAATATATAGAGTTTATTACTAATTTCCCCTAGAATTATATCTGTCTCACAAAAACCCAATACTTTTTAGATTATCCAAAGTGTACATTTCTAGTGAAACTCTACAAACATTTTTGATTAATATTTTGTCTAAAAGAAGAAAAGAGCTGTATTATAGAATGAGGTTTTTCTTGAGAAGGTACAAAGCTGTTCTTTTAAATACTATATTATAATTTTCCCCCAGGGTGTTACAAATTATAGCATTCTTACAAGAATCACTCAGCTAGGAATAATTATTTCGTTGATTTGCCTCTCCATGTGCATTTTCACATTCTGGTTCTTCAGTGAAATTCAAAGCACTAGAACAACAATTCACAAAAACCTCTGCTGCAGCCTTTTCCTGGCGGAACTTATTTTTCTGATTGGAATTAATATGAACAATAATAAGGTGGGTAGCTTTCACTTGTGTCTTGATTTTGTATTGCAAAGTAAATATGCAGTGTAAGATATGATCTTCCTTCTACTCCCCACATATCCTACCTACAATAGTGACCCTGACTTCCCAGAACAGTTAGAGGAAATACAAAATGGTCGTTTAAAGAAGCAGGGCCTTCGTCTGAGCTGGTGTGTATTGACTTTGCTCCATGGGTTTCATTTAAAATTTGTCACCTTTATCAAGACTGTGATCCCAATGTGTTTAGCATTTTCACTTCTCAAATCCCTTAGGAAGCTGTACAAAGCCACATTGGTGGCTCCCAGGGTAACAGTTTTCCCTAAAATCCAGGCCAGAGCTGCTATCTCAAGCTGACATCTGAGACGCTGAGCTGCCAGCTGCAGGACTACATTGCTTCCTGTATGTGAGGTCTTCACCTGTCCCTTTTGCTTTTCAGAAAGCTAAGCTTGCAAATTTTGCATCTCAGATTAGTTTTAGGAAATAAAATTATGCATAAATTATCAAAATAGCCTACTATAATAGCTGAATAGGATTTAAAATCACTTGAAAAAGTATGAGCTGCTCTCCCTGAGGTAGCACTCCAGTACTGACAGATTGAAAAATATCATTTTGCAAACACTTTGTATAACAAAAGCTATTTCAAAAATGATTCCTCATGGTGCCTAATTACAATGTTATCAAAAACATAAAAATGTAGATCAAGCATGTAGGCTACTCAGCTATAACAATAGGACCAACTTTGTCAAACCATTTATACAGTTTTTCTGGGAAGACACACACCAATTTTAAAAGTTGAATGTAGTCTATTTTACCATTTGCTACAGAAAACACTAATGAATGAATGTGCAAATGGGTGCTGTTAACTAACATTACAGCTAGGCTGAATCACCACTTGAGAGTCACTCGGTTGCTGTGCATGTACTGTTATATTATAATATATATAGACGAAGGCCTATTAATAGAATTATGACTACTGCTTTCTCTGCTTGAATTTCTAGCTCTTCTGTTCAATTACTGCTGGACTACTCCATTATTTCCTTCTAGCTGCTTTTGCATGGATGTGCATTGAAGGTATTCACCTCTACCTTATAGTTGTGGGAGTCATCTACAACAAGGGTTTCTTGCACAAGAATTTCTATGTCTTTGGCTATGTCAGCCCAGCCGTGGTCGTTGGAATCTCTGCTGCACTGGGATACAAGTACTATGGCACCACAGAAGTGTAAGTCACTCTTTCTGTGTCCAAATCATAGTACAGAAGGAGACAGTAATTGAAAAAGCACATTTCAAGGCATTTTCTGCTGTTTAATTTTCAGATGTTGGCTCAGCACTAAGAATAACTTTATATGGAGTTTTATAGGACCAGCATGTCTAATAATTCTTGTAAGTATAATTTTAATTTTTTTATTGTAGTACATAAAGCCAATAATAAAAGGTGTTTAATAATCACCCACCCACTGCCAGCATAGCTGTGAGTGCTAATTATAGGGCAGAATCGACTAATTTAGACCTTTTTATAGTACCTCTAAATTATTTATATGCTGTACATCTAAATACTTTACTAGTCTGAAAAATGAATGTTTGACAAAAAAAGTTCAATATACTATCAGAGGGGTTTTTTCTTACTCTCCTTCTTTTATCCCAATGGTTTGAGAAATTCTGTGAAGCATTTCTGGTTTTTACAAAGCATCTCTGTATGTCACTGGCATCTCAGCATGGCTCAGCAGGAGGTGTACACAGACACCATCCTAGCAGACAGATAATCTGGTTTTTCAAATGTTGTGTGACTTAATCTCTTATCAGTGATCGGTCATCTTTGTAAGATTAGACTGTCATCTTTGTGGTTTTATCATTCGCATGTACCCTGTCATCATCAAAGCCATTTTAAACTAAATTGCGACGTCAGAGAAAAGAACCCGCTATTTCACATGGGCAGACAAGTCAAGTATTGATAGCCCTATTTCAGCTGTGAAGAGGGCCTTTTTAATTCTTATTGGAAGTGGTTTCAAACCACAAATTTGGCAGGTATTATATGTTCAATGCTGAATCGAAATGGTTTTGGTGTCTCAAGAGCATTTCTAAGTGCTATAAAGTTTAAGGAACCATTCTAGCTGTAATGGGGCTTTATTGTGTATGACTGTGTTGACAGTGATAGCTGGAGCTAACAGAAGGAGAAGGTGCAATAGTGAGGCCTCACAACATCTATGGTCAAGTCAGTTACAACTGTGTTGCTTTTTAAGCTGTTTGGTAATGATGTGAGGATTTGTAAAAAAGAAGTGGAAGATCGTAACACATAAAACTTGGTAGTGGAACAGTTTTATTTCAAGGCATTATCCATTTCAAAACTTAATAAACTATCAGGTATAATTCTGGTCAAATTCCACCCCAAAATCCCGCTGCATATTGGGTACAGCTGGAAACAACATGCCAGATAGGTGATGCCTCCCATCTCACCCTTCTTGTGAGCACAGCAGATTTTGAGAAGCAAAGCACCATGACCTCCCTTCACGCAGTGCTTCTGGGGTCAGATAGCCCTGGTGTCTGACAGGTTACCAAGATGGAACAAAATCATGGGGAGACATCATCCTTTACTAGGAAATTCTTACAATTCTTAGGTATAAGTTTACAATTTCCTATTTCCTCTTTGGACCTTATCTCTTTCTTTCATGGAGGCAGCACAGCTGGGGTTTTGTTGTTGTTTCTCTCATACCTGTTCCTCATCTGCCTTCAAGTAAAGATTTATGCACAGTGGTGTATCCCTACACTGTTAGCACATGAAAATCTCATTATCAAAACATACAAAATGCTCCAAGTGTAGGTATCTGTGACCTTGTTTTCAGCTCCAGCTGAGCTGTACCTAATGGGGATCTCAGGTACACAGCGCGGAGGCAGAGCAGGTCTGCAGTGGCTTTGCTGTAAATCTGGCTGGCTGCAGAAGCAAATCCTGCAAGCTCGGCTCTGAGGCCTGTAGACATTCTTTGAGCACTCCAGATCTTCCATCATTCCCTGCAAATTAAAAGGAAAAAGGGAGGTGCTAGAAGTTGATCCAGGCCTGCGTGCCAGGGCAGCCCTCCTACGGATGAGGAGAGCAGCCAGCGAGTTTCTTTTCCTCTCACTCATTTGCCTAAGTGAAGCCAGGCCAAAGACCTGTAGCTGGACAGCAAAGAACCCCGTGGTTGTTCAGCTACTTTTTGTGTGTTATAGGAATATTTTGTGCTAACTTGTTTTCACAGTATTCACATACCTTTATTTAGTGTCTCTTCATAATCATGCTCCACTAGACCGGGGGGCAAAGACAACCCACTGTCAGCAAGGTGCTTCAGCTGCTCCAGGGTTTTTTTGAGGGTTTGGACAGCTTGCTTTGATGAAGTGATAGCAAACTGAAGCATGAACTGCAAGAGGGTTTTCTAAGGGTGCAGGGAGCTAAGTAATTTGCTTATGCTCTATCTAGATAATAAAGGGAAATACGGAAAGCCTATGAAAATAGGCACTGACACTAGAAGATGAAGTTGGTGTCAGATGTCTTCACCATGGAAGGCACATTGGTGGTGGTAATTCTGTTTCCATTGTCCAACCTTCCTCTTGAGAGCAGTGCATGGGCTCCAACATGACAAAGATTAAACTCTTTCCAAAGTAGTGCCACCCAGGAAGTCCTTTTAATTGCAGGAGCCAATCTTTTCCCAATATTTCCATTCTGCTCACAGCTAATTAAAGAGAAAGAGGGGAAAAAATGCTAATTAAGGACTCTGACGAGGAAATGTCACTTTTGTTCTGGAATAACCAGATAGGGCACTACAACCCTCATACTGAAAGGTGAAAAATCTGGCAGCTTCAAGTTTACCTTTAATCCTGAGCTTCATCTACAAATAGCATTGAATTTGCAGGTTTTCAAAGATAGTCTGGAGAGTGTGGATAGCAATTCTCTGGAGGGCTACTCACCACAAAATTCTTGCACAAAAGCATTAAAATTATTGTCATGACAAATGCCCATGTACCCAATGGTGTTTTCCATTTCTGTGAGTGGGGGCCCAGGAGATTTGTGGTTTGGATTATACTGTAATCTGCCTTTGAGACAGCATGTAAATGATGAGAACAGAACCATTCCTGTACCAGTGGGTTATCTGTCTCAGGGCACATTGTTTCAAACGTGCTCTTGGGCTGTAAATCTGCAGTAATAATGAAGCATAGGGAGCTCAAATGTTTATCAGGAGTACAAATTAAGTTCTCCTCTGATTGCCTAAGCAGAAACACTGCTTCTGAAGGTGTTTGCTTATTAAAATTAAGGTTCTATTAGAAGTCTTAAGTGCAAAGCAATGGCCTTATTGATCCCATCTAAAAATTATTATTATTATTATTATATTGGTGACTGTACATGAAAAGAAGTGGGTCAGAAGCTCTTTAGATGGACTTAGCCAAGAAAGAGCATTTTAAACCTTTAAAAAGCAGGCTGCAAACTGAAGATAATTTCTACAACTTATTTCTTCCTCCTAATATTTGTAATCTTTAGAACCACAACCATTTTAACTAAAACTATGCAGTAGATTAGATCAAAGCATACAAGTATGGAGAAATTATTTATAACAAGTATTTAAACTTTTTAATAGAAAAGTGAGTTTATCTCAAGCTTTAAGGGACAAACATTAACACACACTGCAACCCAAGCCTGATTGAGGCAAAGACAAATATAAACCCCAGAGATAAAAGTATGAAAAGGGGGGGGGGGAGAGAAGAGCATAAAAAGAAGCCCTAGAAGGCTTTTTTTTCTATTGTAATACAGTCTTAAAATAATAATCTCCCTGTAATAAGTGTGCAGAATGGAAATGACTATTTGCTGCGGGGGTGACGTGGCTGCAGTTTTGATTAGCATGTAATGTCAGTCAATAACAAACTCCTTCCCATTGAGGAGGATCTCAGCATGGCTTTCCCCACCTCTGGCATCATAGCTTTTTGAGTGGGAGCTGACCTATGTAAGGGCTTTATTCTGCATCCCTGGTGTTTTTGGAAACTTCACCTTTTAAATTCTGTGGACACAGCACAAGTCCTTCCACTTGTACCTATTTTGAGGGCCAGCTGTATATTAGTTACCCATGTGGGAGTAGAAATGATGTCTGGAAGGGTTAGCCAAAGGCTATTAACACTGTAGTTATAAAAATGTACGAGACATTAAAAGGAAAATTTGGAAAATAATCACTGCTACTCCAAGTGCAGCTATAGCCAACCCCTCTAATATACCTGTCTCCCACAATGTTCTCCCATCAAATCTGTTCAGCTGAGCTTTGTGCAGCAAGTTCAAAGTCACCCATGAAAACATGATTTGTACCTTTACAGTATCGACAGAGTCATGCAAACTTGACTGTTGTACCTACTGCCACTGCCACAATAAATTGGCACACCTCTGTGAGGAACCAGGACTCAGAAGTGTGACGTGTTGTAACTTTAATAGGTGCAATTTGCCATTTGACAGTATAAATCTATCAGTATCATTTGTTGAGATCACCTCCGTAATAACAAAATACAGACTTGCTCTTTGACTTTGGAACATTTCCAAAATTGAACATCATCCAGATAATCCTCTCTGTGTCTTTTATCCAAACATCCCAGTGCCATGCAGTGAGAAGGTAGCTCCTGTATGCTATTCCTTGTTTTACTCTTCTAATGAATGTTTTTAGGGACATCGAAGGTTTCTGGCTTGGCTTCAAGTTCCAGTTTCTTGAAACAATTGGTAATTGTAGTGTTTACAGCTATAAAAATGGCTTAAACACAAACCCTGCAATTTTCAGAGCATTCTTGTGCACTTGACTTGGAACATACAAGCCAAGAATAATTCTTGGGAGCGGTGTCCCCAGAAAATCCAAGCCCTTTTTAAAAAATGTAATGGATAATCAACTGTAAAGCAAAAATATTCTAAGAACTTCAGTGATTGATTAACCATACTGTTTTGAACCTTTCTTGTGTAAATGAATGGGTAAATGAATAAAATATACAGATTGCAGTTGCAAAATACAAAAAAGTGACATATGAGTGATGAAAGCAGGCTAACAGTAGAGTAATGCTTTTCATTAAGGAACTGCCTGCATATTCATTAGAGCTAGTCGATTACTTAAAAAATACATTCATCAGATAATTTATTTGATGGATTTTACCATTATTTGTCAAATAATTTATTCAACAAAAAAAGGTAAAATTAATGGAGTAGTGCATTTATCAAATCTTAATGGACAGCTCTAATACTTATTCAGTTCTGTACATTTAGGTTGATTCAGGATTAGTAATACTGCTGCAATCAATGCAGAAAAATTTCTTGGCAAATCCATTACTCTGTTGTTTTCTCATATACACACAAATTTCATGTACTTCATCTAGGCTATTCAAACTGAACATCTTATAGAAAAAAAATTCAAACAATCTAAGATAAAGAACGTGGTCTGACAGATCATTGTTACCATTTAAAAATAAAAATTTAAAAAAAAAAGAAAGAAAAAGGAAAAAGCAGTCCCTCTGAGGTGAGTCACATCACACTGGTGTCAAGTCCACTGCCTAATTGGGTTCCTCACTTTATTATCCCTGCTCTTCAGTGAAATGTTCAATGCATGTTCAGTATTCCTGACATTTCTTGATATTCTAAGAATTTTTATCAAAAAATTGCTTGACCTCTGACTTCTACCACAACAAAACATAACACCACCTCACTTTTTTTTTGTGAATATTTATGCTTTGAAAAGCTCTGTGGGTTTTTTATAACTAAGCAAATGCTTAGTTATGCTTCTTAGATAGATGTGAAAGATATACTCTACCATCTACTGTATGTTTTTCAGAAAATAGCTGGTTTAAACAATTTTTACATCTACTGTTATTCCTCAGTCTGCCTTTTTAGTGGAAATAAATTCCTACAGGGACTAGAAATGCCTTTATTATTCTTTATTAAAGAGTAATAGTCCCCTTTTCATTAGCCCCTCTGTGGCTTCAGTTGAAGGTGTCTCCATGGCATTTCTTATGCCATAGTGGATAAAGTGGAGAGAATTAATTATATAGCAGCATTAAAGACTGAGTCTGCAACTTTGCTTGAAACAGATTAGTTCAAAGCACAGTGCTGTTCAGCAACAACAATACCTGCTGTGCTAAATAATAACTGAGTCACAAAATACTTGCCCTGTTCAGTGGACAGGATCAGCTTAAATCTCCAAGCCACAGCTTCCACATTGCCATACTCAGTGGATGTAATTTCTCAGCAAGACCAGAGCTTTCACATGAATTAAGGTTTTATCTTCCTTTTCTCTGCCATTAAAGCTCCAATTCTAAGGTCCCTGGAAATACTTTGAAAAAAGAGGGTGTGGCCATTAGTCTACAACGTGAAAATTGCTACATCCTATGTTATTGCAGAGTAACAAATTCATCACATAAGGCTGAAGGGTGCTTGAAGGATGTTCCAAATAAAAGCGGGTTTTTTTTAAAAAAAAACAACTTAGTAGTTCTGTAATAAAAAGTATATTAAGTTTTCCCTTTCAGTCACTGAAAGGACATTAGACTTGAAACTCAAGCATGTCCTCTGTCACCCAGAGTGAACCAAGCAGAAACAGCAGGTGAGGGAGTACAGGTGGATGTCAGGGGAAAGAGGGAGAACACCTGCATGTGCCAGCTGGCTGTGCAGATTTCCTGAGGTGTTCCACAGCTCAGTGCAGATTAATGTCTCACACATCCTCCTTCAATTCTAGGAAGATAAACAGTGCCCATTCTTTTAATGGATCCATGTATAATCAGCTTCTATGGATGGTTTTTTCAGGAAAGCCACACAACTGACTGAAATAGGTTGGGGTTTTTGTTTTTTATTTTTAGGGTTTTTTAATTGTTTAATATCTTCTTGGTGATTATGTACATTTCCTTGTTACAAGCACATTTACTATAAACATATATGCTTACCCTAAATTGTTCATTGAAAGGACAACATAGGTTTGCTTTAGGCAGTAAACATGGACTGATGATGTCTTTTGGACTTTCTTAGCAATTACGTAGTGACTTCATCCACATGACATATTTTCTCACTCGAATCAGATTTTCTTCCACTATTCTACTGCCCTTTTGATTCATCCCTGACAGCCATTTAGAGAGGCGAATTTAAATTCACAGTAGTAATTGCACAGGAATACTTTGCTTGGAAATCTCACTTGGTCACTGAAAGAAGCTTTTGTGGTTTTGAATAAATCACACCATGGGATTTTGCGACCATGTCCACAGCAGAATTGCGGATATTTCTGAAAAAGCAAAAAGCCAAATCCTCAAGAGGATTTGGCAAATTGTGGAAGGTATGGATATCTTTCTGCCAAGTATTCACGCCTCCAAAATGGCAAATACGGCTTGTTCTCAGACTTGACATCTCAGTCATGCTCCTGATACTTTCTCCTTCCAGGTAGCTCATCCATTCACTGAAGCTAGTTGTGCTAAAAGATAATACTCAACTATGTCACTCCTCTTTGCCATGCAAAACTCCTTCTGCAGGGCTCCTGTATAAGGCTCCAGATGCACCCTAAGAAAGGTTCCCATCTATGCAAAGAAACCATAGGACAGGAGCAAGGTGTAGTCTGAACTTTTTGATGCACCTTGAATCAGTTCACTAAACAGCCTGATTTACGTCACTCCTAACACACCTTCCCAAAAGCTTCTTGGAAAAGGAGAAGAGTAAACCTAGTAATTATTCACACTGCAAGCAGAATAGACCCCAGTCCTACCACTGGATCTAATTGGGCTAATAATTCTGGCTGAGGTCAGGTGCAGATCAATTGGTTCATTCTTCCTGCCCTTGGCTGCAGAACTGAGGGTGAATAATGTGTTTAGTTTTGCAATCCAGTAAGAAACACTGAATCCGTAAGTCTGCAAAGCTGTTTACCCTGATGAAAAGCATAGAAACCTCATTTATTTATTTATTTACATCTTCTTTTAAGTGATATAAAGTGACATAAAGGAAACACTTAATTGAGTCTAAATCTATAGCTTGAAGTATGCAAAGGAAATCTTTGAAGTATTCATAAATAAAAAGCAATACTATGTGAACATTTTTTATTTCCTGAGTCAGGATTTGAAATAAACCCATTTGGCTGTGTTTTAACTTTTAAAACAAGGGAAATCATTAAAGTCTTAGAACTATAAGATTCTACCCCTGAATAATGGAAAATATTTCCCAAAAATACAGCCTAAAGGGGGTTCATTAAGGTTTTTGTTCCATTTCCTACTCCCAGATAAGACTGCTGTTGTATACTTAAAGCATTCAAGAAGATATATTCACTGGGGACATGGTAATGAGATAAATCAGTCAGGAGACAAACCCTGACTGTTTGACTGCCAGCTTGTGTCCAATTTTATGCAATTAATATAGCATACATTTTCATTTTGAAGCTTAAACTGTTGTATTGTTAATAGCTTAATTCCGTTCTCCCCTGACTGAAATAATGATGACCCACTGAATGTTGTCATTTTACCCAGCCATTAGCCATCCAGCCAGAAAGACAGAAATGTATTGCTCTCTGTGGCAGAACTCAGACCATCACAAGCTCATTAATTCAAACGCTCATAATGAGGGTCATTGTACAGACTGATACAGATACAGCTGCTCTGAACTTCAGACATTTTTTGAAAGAGCCAAATTCAATATGATATATGTAAAAAATTCAAGTATATGCCTAAGAGAGCAGCAGGAGAAATTTTCTCATTCTTTTTTGTGAGATCTGACATCAGCATATAGATGGTTTCATCAATTATTGAGCCAGAGACTAAGAAAGGAAAAGGGAATGATTTGGGGGTTTCATTTTTGAAGTTTGAATGTAAAGTGCTCAGACTGAATCAGAACTAGTATGTCTGAGTCTTTAGAATTAGCTACCTCTTTCTTATACCTTCTCTTCTTTGTAACACTAGAGAGCCTTTAAAGGCTGGTATTTGAAATGTTTTAATAACTTTTGAAAGGCTGGGGTGTATCTTTTGCGCAAAGATATCCTACATGAAATTACCAATTCCTTTTTCATTCTATAAATAATGTGTATTGGAAATAGCCTCAAAACCTCAGTCTCATATTAAACAATTACAGCAGTGTTTAAAAAACAAAACTGTCTTTAGATAATTCCTGGATGAGGAACTGGGGGGTGAGGGAAATCCAGGTCTCTCTGCTCCAGTGAATATTTAATTATTTATATGGCATGGAATAGATCCATCAGTAGCAGGGAATGGAGAGAATTCAGAGCCTGGAGAAACCAAGGGTCATAGCCTAGTCTGAATATTAAGGAAAACAGAAAACTGTGCCCCATGTCTCCAACATCCTATACAAATGCACAGTCCACGGGGATTTTCATTGTTCAGGAGTGTCCTTTCTGGTTTTATTCAGAAAAGCTATCCTAGTCAGGAAGCGTTTCCTGGTGAAAACATAGTCTAAAACAGTAAATGTCTTTTAGTGCTAATGAACTGACATTTTTCAAGAAAAAAAGTATTAGACAAAATTTTTTTGAATGCCCTGTCCTGATCCATTTCATTTCACCAGAAGTCCAGGTGCTAACTGAGCTACCGTCATGAAAGACACACCATTCCCCTCTGAGCTTTCAAGTGCTCTTTGTCTTGCTTTAAAAAAGGAAGCAGGGCGGGAGGAGAAGGAAAAAAGACGTCTTAGTTGTCAAATTTGACAGCTGTCAGCTATCTTGATGGGGCAAAATGATGATAGATCACTTCACTCAGTGTCTTACAATTTAATTGTAATTAATTATGAAAGAAATTACAGCTCTTCAATTTGAGTGCAAATATTTTTATTTGCAAGTTTTATTAAATTTTGTGTAGTTCATCCTATTCAGTGTTCAACTAACAATAACTATCATTCTGTATCTACACAGAGGGAGTTCCATGCAGTGTGAAGCACTAACATGATATTTACTTGAGGGCAGAACACTATGTTACTCTTCCAGTATGTCAAATGCGCACCTTTAAGACTGGAACTAAGGACCTATTTTAAATATAGCAATTGCTAGGCATTGTGCCATTAGCAGAACTCCAGCAGCCTGGAGCACTTAGGATTTTAGGACCTATATGCTCATTTTTATATTATTACTAACTTTCCAAAATACAGTTAACAATCAGCAGAGAAGTTTGTAATTTGCTTAGACAATAGATGAGATTGTTCCTCAGTGCTCTCTGCTGGGGCAGTCCCAGACCTGGGAGGAGTAGAAGCCAGAGCAGCAGTGTCTTGCTCTGCCCATGCCCAGCTTTCCTTCCTTGCAGAAGCACCTGTTCAGGTAACCATGGCAGTAGGGACAGAGAGGGGGGGATGCAAATCTGCAAACAGATTTCCAGAGCCATCCAAGATGTAAGTGAAGGTAGGTTAACTCCACACACTGCTTTTCCCATCTTATTCTAAGACACATATGATTGGTTGAACAGACCTCCCCAGGCTAATTCCTTTGGCAAAGCCTCCTTATTGTTGACAAGATGATTAGGAGAGCACCAGGAAATTTCTTTGAATTCTCAATTACTTTTTCTCTCCTACAAGAGGAAATTATCAAGAGCAATGCTGTGGGTCAGATCTGGTCCTAGGACTTGTACCACTCCAGATAGCTCTGAACTCTTCCTTGTGTGCCTGCTGGACCTAACCCACCAACATCACAATTCTGAACATGGGAACTGTATCATGGAGATCCCCAAAACAGCTGCAGGGCAATTTCACTGTCCTGCTCTATACTACAGTGTGCATCCATGACACACCTAAGTGCTAATCTGCAGAGCAAAACCTGCACCAGTGTCCACTGTTGCCTGTGAATCCCTTGGGATTGCCATTCTCTGTGGTGTGTAGTGATAAAGCTTTGACAATCCTGGTGACAGTGGGAGTTTTACTATTTAACTGGAGTTCTGCATATTGGCTTAACGGGGCCAGAAGCCACTCCAAAACCTTAAATCCTTCTGACCCTTTTCATATGTGATCTCCCAGAGAGAGATGTACCAAACACTTACCATCCTTTCTCTAAACTCCATCTCGGGTGTACAATAAAACCCAGCTCATGCAGATTTGTGTCTCCTCAGAGATTATCCAGAGTTATACAGCTACATAAATGTAGTTGCCCATATCTACAGAGTCCTGATTTCATGGCATCCTAATAATTGCTCTTATTCAATGTCTATTTCACAGAAATATATTTTAAGTTTTTCATTTGTTCATAAATATACCACAACATTTCAAGAATTTAAGAAGGCTAAAAATACTTTTACAAATATCTTTAAGGAGACTTGATTCCCTGAAGATGTTGTGAGTGGAGGCTTTTTCTGTATCAGTCCTTGACTTTGATTAACCACTTAAAAAAAAAAAAAAAGGAATAGATTAATTATTAAAATTAGTCCTGTAGTGCACCTGAGCAATGATGAGTGAAACATGATTCCCACTGAATTGCAGAGGAGGCAGGGTTGAGGATGCTCAGCACTTCAGAGAATTGGGCTGGTGGGGAGAAAGTCAGAGGTTTCCTTTGTAAAATGGTGAGGACTGAGTGCACTGTTTGCTCAATAGCAGTTTGGGGTGGTTTGTTAAATAAATAAAATACAAAAAATTATTCAGTTCAGGGCTTGGAATCAATGCAATTCCCCTCTAGTCTATTAGACTTGCCGAGAAGCCCCTCTCAGGACATGCAGCAGTTTCTCTGACTGCTCAACCATGTAATAGCACTGAAAACAAAGGCACCAGAACTTGCTGTGTCACACTGTAACATCATTATTCACTTGATAAAACTGTGGCCATGCCACAGCATTTCACGCTCTGGGTTTGCCCCAAGCTGCAGTGTAACTCTGCTCATTATTCAGGTAACTCGTCCCCAGGCTGGCCCTTCCCAGCCCTGTGCAGAGCCTGTCCTGAGCTCGGCTTCACAGCTGCCTGCACATCCTGCTCTGCTCCAGCTTGCTCCCTCTCCAGAGACAGCATGCCTTATGTTTGCCATTTCATTCTCATTCACCTTGCCTGTCACCTTAAGGCAGTCTTAATTATAATATCATTGAAGGTTTATTCAACAAGATCTTAAGACCGTGGTTTAATTACAAAAATGAAAACACATGATTACAACTAAAGCAAGAATAAAACAATATTTGGCTGTAAGTAGCTGTTGAAACTTTTTAGATGTTTCAGTGTCTCTCATCCAGAAGCCCCTCTGTTTGATCCAGGATTTCCTGTGTACATCTATATTTTAGATTACTTTTACAGCCTACCACCTCCATTTCTGCTCATTTGAAACTCAGTTTTGGATACAAATTCAAATGTCTTAAATGTTTGTATCTTTGGCCAGGCATTTTAAGTGATTTGACTTCCCATATCATTTGCTGGAACACATATGGCTCTTTGGGGATATCAGTTCTATTTCCTCTTTAGTCCTAATAAATCCAACTTATTAGTGTTCCTAACTCAGTCCTGCCATCCAACATGAACTTTTTACTTTCCGTTTCCCAGAAATAGTTGAGGCCATTGGTATGTTCATAGCAAAGAACATGCAGAGTATCAGGTTGAAGCAGAATGCATCAATTTTAGGATACCTTTTGGGATTCCTTTTGGATTACCATTTTTCTCCAAAGGCCACACTTGACACGTTGTTTACATTAGCTGTTTTTTTCTCCGGGATTTACCCATGAATTCATGCTGTTGTTTTCCTGCAAGTTTTGCTTCACTTCCATGTCTCAGGATAGTTACTAATACTTTGGTTTTATCCATTTCATCCCCCTCAAAGGACGAAATGCTGTTCCAGAGGCTTCCAGCTTTGGTTGAAGCATTATGTAAAGCCAGACTATGCACTTCTGCTTCGCTATAGAAATTTTTTTATTAATGGAGTGCTTCAAAATGGGGCAAAGACTGACTTAAGATTTTATAAATCTTGGAAATGAGCAGGTGTTTCAGAAGTTAAGTTCACCCTCATTACCCTGTAACACTACCTCCTGTGAGGCTACCTGAGACATATTGTACAGTAATTGTGTTCTGGCAGCTGACTCTGAGAAGCCAGTGTTAACCTCTCCCGTTCCCCTGATACATACAGATTATTCCCATTAGAATGGGCTGCTGAATGAAAAGATCATAGTTAATGGGTATTACTTTAATGCAGAAGGCCAAATCCTATTATCCTGTGCAACGGACAGTGCAAATAGTATTTGTGTAAAGGAGCTCCACTGGGACAAGGAGAAATGGAGCCTGCTGCCCGCGCCATCCTTGCTCAGCAAAGCCTTGCCTGTTCTGCAGCTGTTATTGTGAGTAAGGGGGGGTTGCCCCATAGAGCTTCTCACAGAACCTATTTCTGGCAATAGGAAGGTGCTCACTGACATTAGTAATCCTACTGAGGGGCTGGCACAGAGGAAGGTTGGCTGCATGGTTTGTGCTGCCATCTCCAATGCAGTTTCTGAAGAAGTAGCAGTGTGCACTCCATGCTCACAGTACTTTGATCACATTTCCCGCTACCTTTTTCAAATTAATAAGTACATTAGCTGGGTTACGCAGATTAAAGTGTGTGCACAAACTTATTTGATATATTACTCACCAACAAATATAAGATAAAAAGTAAGTCTGCATATAATTATCCACAACTGCTGACTGACTTATAATTAACTTTGAAAAATTGCTGGTTTAGGAGATATCATAGATTACAATTTTAAATATAAGGAGCTTCAGAATAGCTCTCACGATCAGCACTAGTACAAGGTATTCAAAGAAGGACTAATTCCCTAAACTGCTAATCAACTCTATCTCCTGTCCTTATCAAATTGTAAATATATTATGCTTCATTAAACTATGAGCATGTAGCTAATTAAAGCAGAGCCTGCTTTAATATCAGATATTCCCCCCTTGACACAACAAAAATGTTCTAAGGACATACCTAATGAGTGTTAACAAATGAAAATTATTCCTTTTCAAGTGATGCTGTGCTCCAACAGCTTTTGGTTTTCATTTCAGAGATTTTTGTTTTAGTTTGGTTTGGATTTTGTGTTTGGTTTGGTTTTTTTAAATAAAAAGAAGCAGGGGAAAAACCATACAGTCTTTCTGGAGAAACAGCTTGAGGAAGGCATTAATTCTATTCATTCTACAGCTGGAAGCCCACAGGAACTGACCAAGGGATCGCAACCAAAAGTTTACAAACAGTACCTCAATGACACAGAGCTAAAATTTAGTACATTCACTGACATTTTAAATAGATTCTGATGTTAAATGCTACAAAGTAAGAGAGCAACCATCCACATTTTTAAAGGAATGCAGTATAAATTTAAATGAAAGATCAGTGAAGCCTAGCCAAGCAAAGAGAGGATCAGAACCACAATTGAGCATCATTTGCAAAACTGCTTCTTTTAGTCACTTTTCTTCGTTTCAAACTCAAATAAAGCAATGCAATTTTACAAAAATCAAGGAAAAAAATACCAAAATTATTCATCTGTGACGAAAAACCATAAAATATAAGAGAGAATATGCAGCAAGGAGCCTTTCAACAGAAGCTAGATTTTTTTTAATTATTTGTGTAAGCCTCTAAGATTTTTGTGTCACTTGAAAGTCTTCACACCCCAAAGTCCTCATAATGAATGATGTTATTAATGTTATTCAGCAACAAAAGACACATGTTTCAAGATCAACATGATACAGTACAACAGAAAACCCATATGGTACAGGGTTTTTCAGCAGTTTCTCCATTTCCCTTTCCATTTTTTTAATTCTTTCCCTTTCCCTTTCCTTTTCCTTTTCATTCCTTTCCTTTCCGTTCATCCATCTCTACTTAGGAAAAATAATCTCAGCAGGAAATCGAAGAGATTTACCGATAAAATCAATAAACATTTGCAGACTGTTGGTAGTGATACTGTTGAGATAAGGTAGGGTTACATCCCTGTTTGACCAGTGTTTATTTCAGGGCTCATATTTTTTAATAGAAGTGAATCAGAACAGGGTGGGTTTTTTCCCCTCCTGGCACGGGATTCCCTAAGTTTCAGATACCCAGAAACTCTATCTGACTTGTTTCATTTAAATGTTTAACAGTTATTGGCATTCAAGAGTATCCTGGTTTGAACTAAAAGTTCCTTTCTTTGCTCCCCTCAGGTTAATTTGTTGGCTTTTGGAGTGATTATTTATAAAGTATTTCGACACACTGCAATGTTAAAGCCAGAAGTCAGTTGTTATGAAAATATAAGGTAAGTTTGCCATTCAATACAAATTCTACCTTCTGTAGGTTTAAATACCAACAGAGATGATAGTGACTATTCAAAAATAACTGTTTAATCTCCTGAGATTTGTATAAAAATAAAGATTTTTTTTTCTGTTATTACCCTTACCTATATTTAGACATAAATTTTGCAGTCATTATTCCCATTGAGCAATACCTTGTATGCTGGGGTGTGTGTGAGAGGTGTACAAGGAAAACAAGTGGGCCATATCAACCAGAGGGTGAAGGCTGACGGCAAAGTTAAAGAAGAGATTGTCCTTTTTTCTTAAGTATTTTCCACAGCCTCTATGCAAGCCAAAACAGATTTCAAAACTTACTCCTGAAATGGGACCAAAATATTTGCCTTGAAGTAACAAGTAATTCAGTGATAAGAGATTGGAGGCATTCGTGTTGCTTGGGAAAAGTCTGCAGTAGGACGTTGTGTTTCTGTGGCACTGGGGGAATGGAGCGGATTCTCTCCAGGATTTCACTTTGCATGCTGCTATGATTTTTCCATCAACTCACTCTCTTTAAAACTGATTTATAGGGACCTTGAAAACCGTTTGTGCAGGAAAAGCTGAAGTGTACTACAGGGAACATTGAAAACAACTTACTGTTTGTGTTGCTTAGGAACACTCCTGCAGTTTCAATGCATTGAACTAGATTTATAGTCAGGATTTAGCAATTGTTTGATTGATTACTTTCTCTTATTCCTCACCTTTCATAGCTTCATGTGGTGACCTGTTTCTAATGAAGTTGAAAATTATTCATTTTCAGGGGAACAGTACTAAAAATTTCTGCTGTACAAAGGAAGTCCTGCAATGACTGAGCTGAGAATGAATAAGAAAGTAATCAGTGGCTTCATTTCCAAGACAACATGCTGTAATTTGCTCAAGCCTGTTGTCGCGGGTTCGGTTTGTAACCGGGCAGAAACACCAATTTAGTGTAGTGGTTTGGTCCAAAATACTCATTACTGTTTATCTGCTGTGAGATAAGAATTAGGAGAAATGCAAAACAGGCACCAAACTTGAAAGAATATAAAGAAGTTTATTAACAGACCTAAAAGAAGAAAAAAAAATTATACCACCTTCAGAACTCTCCTCCTCCCCCCACCTTCCTCCCTTCCCCCACTGACAATGTTCAAAGACAACCCTTAAGATGTTCAGTCTGTTTACCACTTCCATAATAACCTTGTTCAGTCCATTTAGAAAGAGAAGTCTCTTCTTGCTCATGCTATGAAAACATTATCACAATGAGACAGCCGCCCACTTCCAAATATCGTTCAGTCCATTTAGGAAGAGGAGTCTCTCTGCCTGCGTGTGAGTCCTTTCCCCCGACTTGCAGCTTTTCCCGCAACTGCTTTCGAGGGTCCACTCTTGAAGTTTTTTGGGGTATAATTTTAAGGTTGAGCCGTTCAGAAACAAAAACAGAGGCCCTTCTCCTTCCCTGGGAGCAAAGGGTCTTCATCATCTTCATCGTTAGGACTATCTCTGGGAGCATCTCTAGGGACTGAGGTTTTCTCCTTTCCCGTTTGGAGCAAAAGTCCTCATCTGGTCCATCTCTCCCTGTCCAAACTTCCCATGAAATTACAGCTGTGTCACCATCTGCCTATCTCAGAGCAGGTGCTTTTGCTTACGAGTTGAACACTCCACCCCCCATATCTTCTTGAAATTACAACAGGATACTCTGATATATCATAGCTTCACAACAGAATTTCAGCTTTAAGCATCTCCTCTCTCTCTTCCCTCAGGTTTTCAGCTCTTCACAGCAATAAAAGGGTTAATCTCACCTTGGCCTTGCAGCTTTGCAGCTGGAATGTTGAATTTTTCTTATCGCAGTGGAGAGGGGGGAGAGCCGAGCCGCTCCGGCTGCCCACGGCAAGGCAGTGGGGGGGGTTCCACGGCTGGAACAGGTCCATGGCTCCAGGATGGCCGTGGCCCGGCCCGGCCTGGCCCAAGCAGGGCCTGGCCGGGCCCACTGGGCCCTGCTCGGGCCCTGCAGCCACCTGTGCCAGCGCCGGAAACGAGAGAGAGCTTGGAGGGGGAGTTTGCCTATTCTTAAATGTGGATCACAGAGGTGATCACAACTTTAAGTGGCTTAGAGAATTGTCCATATTCAAACTGGCCAGCTGATAGGTTCTATCAGGTCCCAGAGGAAACTGTAAGCACCCCTTAGCAAGGACGTCCCTTCCGGGACTATGCTTGCTAACCTATGACACCTGTGTACAGTGCTCTACAGCATCTTGGAAAAAAAATTTTAGCCCATCAGTTCCTACAATTTTAGTGCATCAATATGCTGACCCAGGAACTATTTGACAGTACTTGTGCTCTAAAAACAATTTCTTGGGGTTTTTTTAAGAGAAAGAATTTTAAAAGAATCTGATTTTACAACTGGCACCATCCTCTGCAGTGAACCTGAGAGGCAGCCTGGGAATCCTTTGATGTCATGCCCATGCACTGACCTAAGAGCATACTGAACATTTTTCTGGGTTATTTTTTTGAGGAAGATAAGGGGGAGGAGGAAAATTGGGGGAATGCTTCATAACAGACATATGTTTTTCCTTGGGGAATTACACTAACAGTAGATTTAAATCAAATCATATGGTGCTGCAGTACACTAGAGAAAACATATTTGAAGATTAAAGAAGCCAGTGTTTTAAGGCCCTCCAGTTTTACTCCTTTGCTCTTCCATAGTGATTATGTGAGTTTGTTCATGCTAAAGTGCTACAGCACACCCTGAAGAGCAGTCCTTGCATTTGCACTTCTCAGGCCTTTGCAGCTCTGAAAAACTTTCCAAGGCAGCATTCACCACCCAAAGTGGAGAAGAAAGGGGAATAGCATGTGCCTGCATGTTGGTCACAACGTTTTCTTACTGTCTAGATCCTGTGCCCGAGGTGCCCTTGCTCTCCTGTTTCTCCTTGGAGCTACCTGGATTTTCGGGGTCCTCCATGTGGTCCAGGGATCCGTGGTTACTGCCTATCTTTTTACAATCTTCAATGCCTTCCAGGGGATGTTCATCTTCATATTTCTTTGTGTATTGTCTAGGAAGGTAAGTGTCCTACTTCTTGTGGGAAATGACTCAGTCTCATGTCCCTACACAGTCAGGTGCCCAGCCCTGAAATTGAGATTTTGCCTTCAGTGGTGGCAGAACCACTTTCCAGCTTTTGTGTTCTCACATATTACCTCCAGTTTTGAAACTGAGGCATGAAACATGGAAAAATGGGGCTTTTTAACTGTAAAACTGGTTATAGTGTCATTAACCTGATGAAATAATACAATGTGTGTAATAAAATTTCCTTCCAGTCTTTTCAATTAGCAGCAAGATTCACCCACACTACCCTTGGATGATACTTTCTTCAGTGTTCTGTCCTAAAGAAAAATTCAGCCCCACCTTAAAACATCTAGTGATGGGAGCAGTACAAAATGAATTCAAATACATATAGATCTATCAATAAATCTATTTCATAAATACATTCAATCTTTTTATTTCAGATTCAGGAGGAGTATTACAGATTGTTCAAAAATGTTCCTTGCTGTTTCGGCTGCTTGAGATAAAGGGAACGAAAACACCCAAAAGCATCTCAGCAGAAGAAGGAAGCAACCTACATGCTATTGTTATGGATAATACTGCAAAATATGGTATTGTGAAAGTATGAAATGACCCAGTGAGCAGGCATATCTCTTAGCTGAATTACTGGTTTTGTACATACATGTGCATTTGTGCAGAACATCTATTTTATTCTGTATAAAAACAGTATAGAAAACAAACTGGATCATTGCAAAACAAATATTAATAAAGACAAGGGAAAGCAGCAAATTTCTAAAGAACCTCAAGACTTTGTGACTGAGGTTTTGTTTCTAATATTAAAAATATCTGCAGTTCTTGAAAGCAAGATACCAAGAACCAACTGGCACAGCAGATTTTATGAAGTGCTTTGCTAGTGGAAACATGTTCACCATCCTTTTGTAGTAATGAACTTCTTACATTAAGTTGTATGTGACCATCTGCAGGGAATGGGTTCCATTAAAGAGTCAATAGATAAAGATCTGCTTCAGCCTAGTCTTTTGAAAACATTTCTTTTAATTTAAAGTAGATTAAAAAAGGGATTTGTTTAATATTATTCTCTTATCACTCTGAAATATATATTTGTATATTAATCAATCCTTTATTTTTATAACTTCTAAAGAATTGTTTAGATCTAAAGAGCTGAGGTCAGATCTGATACAAGAATGGTGGGACAGTCATTTTATTACTGAAAGATTATTTTGTGAATACTTTGAAACAGATCTGGTTCTTGTTTTATTTAATTGCCAAAAAGACTGAGATCTGCTTAACTGGCACTATGATTTTGGAGGCTGTGGGAAGAAGATGCTTTCACAGGTTTGTCACTTCATAGAGATACTTGGAATCCAGGCCTTGTAAAACCAAATTAAAATGATAGGAATCACCCACACAGAAGGATACAGATTTAAATTCAAGGTAATTTGCCTCTCCATTGTGTAAAATTGCAATTACAACAGTTTTCTCTACTCTTGACTCTACTGAGTCAAGCAGCTGTCTTCCTCTGAGGCTCCTGGGTTTTAAATAATCCTGCACTTAACCTTAGGAGTATGTACAGAACTACTGAAATCAAAGGGAGGATCGAGGTGCAAGTTTGGCAGAGCATAAACACATTGCATCAACCATTCCACCTATGGCATCTGACTTATTTGAAAAGTATGCTTTAATTTCACCCTTTTAGCACCTAAATTGTGTGAAGTGCTGAGCAATCTCCTGTCCATGTTGCTTTCTCAGGAAGTGTCTAGGATCTCAGATGAAGCCCAGTATTTTTACCAGTGAGACACTGTAAATATGTAGTTGTTAATAAATCCCACTGTCGTGTTGTCTGTTAAAATAAAGCACTATTCTGAATTTTATTTATATTACAGGAAATCTGGTTTTAGTAATGGTCAACTTTGGTTTTTATCTTTTTTCCATGTACACAAGGTTTTCATTGTATGCACTGCAATGACAGGCTTCATTAAGTATATTCCATGGCTCTGTCAAGTTTTTTGAAAAAAGAGGAGTCTATTTTTAAAAAAAATACTAA
This sequence comes from Corvus kubaryi, assembly GCF_017639235.1. Taxonomy (NCBI): domain Eukaryota; kingdom Metazoa; phylum Chordata; class Aves; order Passeriformes; family Corvidae; genus Corvus; species Corvus kubaryi. The sequence goes on from NW_024581108.1 coordinate 14,240,601, forward strand.
AGAAATCTCCTGATCTTTTGAATGTAAAATATGTGAATAAACTGGAGTGCTTTGCTTCCACATTTTGACATTTCCATTCATTTAAATAAATACAGTGGTAAAAGTTCTCATTGTTACATATCCTTTGCCCTCAATTATTTGCTGTATTTCCTTTGCTGTTGTATATTTTGTTCTAAGGTTGGGACATGCAGATACATATTACTTAAAAGAGTATTTTTAGAAGGATATCTACCAGCCCATCATTTTTAATCTCCTGCAGAACTGTAACCTATAGTAAGCTGATCTGGACAAAGCATCTCTAGTAACTATATAATGACTTCAGCATGCTCAGGGAGATTGAAAAAATTTCCTTGGAAAGAAAATATATCATAAATGTTTAGCTTACAATAGTCTTTGTAATGAAAGAACATCTTTTATAGGAATACTGCTCTACTGTCTCTGGGTCAGATCTTCATTGAAACTCTGTTTTCCTTACATGCAAGGATGAGTTTTCATCTTTTAAAACAGCACATAAAGAGCAGAAATTTTTTTTTAGATTCCCTGCCTCAGACCCTGAAGGATATTGCAATTGTCCTTCCTAGTGCATGCAGATGTACTGACAAGAAATTAAAGCGTTTATTTGTCACAGCCCTTAGTTACACAAGCCCCAACCCAGCAGAGTGAGGAGAGACATTGGACTTAAATTGAAAAAGAGAGGTTTCAGCAAGATGTGAGGAAAAACCTTTTCACTATGAGGACAGTCAAGTATTGGAAAGGGTTGCCCAGAGATCTTGTGTGGTTGTGTCAAAATCTTTGAAGGTTTTTAAGACTGGATAAAGTTCTCAGCAACCTGATCTCATACCTGACCCTGCCTTGAGCAGGAAGGTGGATGAGATGACCCTCTGAGATCCCTTCCATCCTTGATTGTTCCAGGACTCTATGGTATCAAATCAGAAAAATAATAATCAGGCATTAGTTACAATTTTGTTATGCAAACTTGCACTCAAGCGCTATGCAAACTGTTTTTCCAAAAGTAAATTAATGTAATCTAATTATCAGATAAACTAGCTGACTGGTTTGAAAACTAAGAATTCTGTTCAACACTTTTTAAGATTACACACTTTTTGGAGGTATATGACATGTCCAGTGGGGCCAACAGGAAAAATAAAAAAGTAAAAACATCAGGGATTGACCAGCGAGATAAAAAGAAAAATGTTATGGTTTCACTCTGAAAGTAAATGCCCGATGAAGAAATTTTTTCCATTAAACCAAACAGAAACACGTGTTCAGTGTTGCATTTCAAGGTGTACTTCAGAATACAACAAATAAGGTAAAGACTCATCTATTCTGAAATAAATATTCCCTCAAAGAATTAGAGTTGTATTTCAAAGAAACTGCAATATTATCACCATAGCCTTTGGGAGGTTCAGTCTGCTGAAGCTGTGCTAATAAACAGATCATCTGTTTACCTATGGAATGAAGCAGGTAGTCATTTAAAACAAGATAAATACAGTGCAAATTTATCTCAGACTTTTCTCTAGCCTCCCGTTGTCACAGACCTTCAACTCAGAACATGGTGATGCTCTGAAGCCAGGAATTTGGAGACTTGTGCACCTTGTTGACCACACATATAAAACAACTCTGCACATGATTATGTGAAGCAGAACAAATATTTTCAGGGCTGATTCCTCCAGCTGCTACACCTACAGCATCACTTTTCTCATCAATAATATCACTTTTTATATCTTTATCATAATAGTTCCTTAAAGCCCAGTTCATAATCACACTCTTGCAATGTGCCAGTTAATCCCAGGAGAAGCCCTACCTCCTTCTTTGAAATCTGTGGAGATGAGATAAAAAAGTCAAAACCCATGAAGAAAATTAAAACTTTCTTTCCTCTGGGAAAAGAGGTGGTAGGAGGAGGGCCCGGCCAACAACCTGCTCCAGCCTGTGTCACTCTCTTCCCTTTGTTCTCATACATTCAGTGCTGTGCTGTGAGATTACAGGAGTGACGATGCCACCTCACCAAAGTCACCCCCCATGCAATTTTTATATAAAATTAAGCCTTTAAGATGGATGCAGACTTGAAAACAGCTGATCATCAATGCACTGATAGTCCATTTAAACACAACCAAATTGTCGAGTGCAAACGTGCTGAAGCATTTTCACAAGTTGCCTGGCTCCCTGCCAGCTCAGCCCTCACGGCCATTGCTGTGGGCAGCCTGTCCACGGAGATGCAGTCACAGAAGGACAGGACTGCTGTTTTTAAACCCTGTATTTCCATGACAACCTGCCTGAACAACCTTAAGGAGAGGCAAGAGCCCTTGACATATCCAGACGTTGCCAGGAGTCAGATCTATGGCCACACATGGAACCTGGAGGCCCTGGAACTGCTGTTTCAAAACAAGCTGCAAGATGTGACTCATATGAAGTACAATAATTCCATCAGCTTTACTGCTACACAGCAATATTGACAGCAGCAATCCTACGGGGTCAGAAGAACAGAAAGTATGAAAAAAAATCCATACCCAACAAAAAGTAACAGTAAAACTGACTGTTGAGAATGAACTCTTTTTTTCCAAGTGGAACAAAAAAAAAATGCTTAAAAAGCACACTGAAATTAAGATGAAACATAAACATAAATTATGACTGATTCTATTTATGATAACAACTACGTTTTGTAGAGGCCTTATTTTACATCTTCCCAATGCAGGGTTGCACTTTTCCCAGGATTCCTTTTCCAGAACTATCCCTTTAAAATTGGAAGAAGCTTTACTTCTACAGATGTTGTTTTACAGCTTTTTGGTTTTTTCTCGTCTTGCTGGTAAGTACTTAAATTTTATTGTATTTACTCTTCTGGATTCCCAAGGAAAAATTGTATTTTCATCAAATTTCATAACATAGGGGAGCTCCTCTGTTTCCCGAAGCATTGCCAAATATTCTAATTAAAACTAGCTCCAAGACTGACCATCAGTCTTCAGTGCAGTGCAATAGGCACCTCCCTCCAATGTAAGCCTTTGTATTTATTGTAACTATTTATATAAATGCTGCAGTCAGCTCTGAATCCCCATAAACCTAACGCCATTTAAATTAATTTTGTAAGACTTTTGTGAGACACTGCTGAATAATTTTGCTGAATCCAAGTTGATTATAAACTGTTCTTCTTTATAATAACTAAGTTTGAAACCATGTTTTTAAGAGACAATCCAGTTTTCTTTGTTAAAATCAGTTCTATTTTAATCTGAGCAGGGACATTTTCCTCCTATGCCTGGCCCACCATTATTTAGTCTAATGGACTGAGTTAAAGGCAACAATCTTCAAAATCCCTTTCCTCTCTCTCTTTGAATGTTTCTGCACTATGCAGACTTCTGGCATCACCTTGGCTTCTGTTGGGTTTCAGAAATAATTGTTGATGATACAGTAAATTTGTTTTCTCTCCCTTGTGTTTAAATCCCAGTCTTACAAACACTCATGTATTTGCTCAGTTTTATGCACGACTAAGTCTTTGGCGTTAATGAGGCTGCTCATGTGCATAAAGTTAAGCATATGTGCAAGTGTTGTATGATCAGGGTCTTAGGATGCCAATTTGCAGTAATAACAGATTTGCATAAACTCACAATCCCAAGCACTGGGCTTCCTGCTCATTATCAGTAGTGGAATTCATTTAGCTGTTTTTCATTCCATGATGTTTATGAGCCTTTTCTTTTTTTTTTTTTTTTTTTAGTGAACTTCAAGTTGTTTTTCTTACCTCTCCTCAGCCATTTTTAATTTTGTCTGTCACTTAATATATGTGGGCTTTTTCCCTCCACTTACAAATACCCACCTTAGGTGTGTTAGTATGAGCTCATTTATGCTCAAGATGAAAGATTGGGTCACATTCCTTAAGCTGAAAATATGCTCCTCACTGTGTAAGAGAGCTGCAGAAATACCAATTGCAAATACCCAGGTAGGACTCATCAAAATCCTGTGCACAAGTCATGGCTTCTGTTGTCAAGGGGTTAGGCCCTAAATGAGTTGAGTAGCAGCTGTAACCCATTTAATATAGATGCCAGCTAAGGGAGAGGCAGCTTGTACTCCTCTCCGGCAGGTGGGTCGCATTGAAGCAGAAAAAAGACAAGTATATCCTCACTGAAATTACAAGGCCTGTCCTACTGAAGGATAATCTCTCTTCTGATGCTCAGCTCTGCTTTGTCTTCATCACAATTGACACTTAATACCTATAATACAACTCCTAAAGACTCTGGGGTTTGATGCCTTGTTCTCAGAAGCAGTGGTGCATACACTCTCTGTCCAAATGAATGGGGCAGGACCAGGTGTCCATCCTCCCCTGGCAGGTACTGATGAGGACACGCCTACCCAGAGACCTTCCCTCTGGAATGCACCCAGCACCCACAGCTGACCTTCAGTTGCCTTCCAGTCTAAGCCACCAGCACAGCTGAGAAGGCTGGAGTGTGATATTTGGTTTTGGAGTGAGCAAGGGATATCAGTGCTGCAATAGGAAAACAAGGGTAAAAACAGTGATATTTGGTGAGTAGCAAAACAAAGGCATGAATGCATCCTAACCCTAATATATAAGGTTTTCAAAGCCAGGAAAAAAAGATGAAAGAATAATTTCTGGGACAAAATTGATAGTTGAGAGCTATCATTTAGAGAACATCACAGTTCCCTCCATGAATAATTGTATTTGCCAAAAGGAAAGGGGAATAGTGCTGGGGGAGAGGAGGTGTTAGCACTCAAAGGAGGCTCAGGGTCTGGGGGCAACACAGGTTATGTATTATTGGGAAAATGAGAGTAGTATCAAATGGTAATTTTGCAAGGATGTCTTCTCTGAAGCTAAAAATGTGAAAAAAAAAAGAAACTGATTCTTGGAGAAACTTTGAACTATATCCTATATGTAATCTTTTTAATGAATGACTTGTGTGCAACATTTCTAGATTAAAAATATTACACATTACTGAATCAGACAGCATAATCTTGCAGGAACATCACGAAGACGTTTACAGTAAGAGAGAAAAAGGGAAAGACCCTGTGGTTCTGCATGGCTTTCATGAGACCACGTGAGCCTGTGAGATCTGCTTATACTGTTGCACGGCGTGAATGGTCTTGTTTAGTTGTTTTTTCTCCTTTAAAACTACTGTTTTCTTCAGAAAGACATTGTGTGCATGGAATACATGTTCTGTGAGCTACAAATGAGTAGCATCCCTCTGGATCTGGCAACCTTAGGCTGCATCCATCGTTGGATCGTTGTATGTCTGTGCAGAAAGGATGGACAGAAACGTGCTCTCTGGTCATGCACAGGGTACAATAGTTACATAAAACCATGTTTTAAAGTAAGCTATCCTTTCAAGTGGTCAGTGTTATCTTAACTACTTGAATGACCAAAAAGTTAGATTCTCTTTACTATATACCCTCTACTTCAAGCCTATTCACAAATATTTCTATGTTTTGCATTGGTTTTGGTCTGAGAGGAGGCCTGAAGTAGCCACAATACTAATGGAGGATGGTACAAGTGACAAGTCTCTTCTATGCACAAAAGATGCTGGTGAAGAGCTGCGTGTGATGACAATGAAGCAATAATCTCTTCTCCAAGCCCTGTATAGTGCCAGTGCAGGCTGACCTCAGAGGCTTTACCTGTCAGGTTCTGCATACAAGTGGTATGGGCTGGTTGACAAAGCAAATGTCCTATCCAGGAGTGCAGCCACGTTTCAGGTCTCCCCTTTCTATATCAGGAAAAGAAGAAGGGAGTTTGTAACAAAGGCATGCTTCAGAGGTGGTTCTAAAGTGTGCTGCATGGAGAGGATGAAAAATTCTGTCCACTTTCAAGACAAAAGCAGTGGCTAAGATGTGTTCTGGTTCAGGTTACTTTAGATGCCTGTTGTAATAATTGTACTGGAATAGGAGGGCTGATTCCAGGAAAGAATCAGTGCCTGGCTCTGGCTGGGGCTGTGCCATCAGGACAGAGGGAAGCCTGTGGGATGCAGCTCAGGGGACAGTGCTGCCAGGCCCGTTCCCAGCAAGCAGTGAGGCACCATGCTGTGGGGCTCTAGGGGAGCTGCAAAAGCCAAGAGGGAGGCTCCCAGGAAAAGCTGCGCTGGAACTCTGTGACAAAGTGGAGGGGGGAAAGGAAAGTAGTGTTGGTAATAAAGCCTCGTGTTCAGCATTACATGAGGGCGTGTTTTCTGTGATCTGTACCCTGGCACGGTTAAGAGTGCTTCTGTGGGTTCCTAGGATTTCACAATTCTTTACTTCAGGGACCCTACATTTCAAATTGTAACTCCCACATCTGTCGCTAATGAGGACAGCAAAACTTTGGAGATTTCTGAAAGCCAGCTGGAGCCACAGAGAGCAGTATCTCTGGAGGCCAGCCCAGGAGGAAGGTATTAACCCTCTTAGTGCTGGTGGAGAAGCAGGAAAGCCAGGTAATGGTACTAAATAAATGAGTGTCTGTGTGTCTCAAAGTCTTAACTGCAATTATTTTCAGTACAGCATGCTTTCTTTACCAGCCCAGGGCCCTTGAACACACAGTCACAAGGAGAGTGCACAAAGAGGCTTCGCTGTCTCTTTGCAGCTGCTGCAGAGTGGAGGGTCTGGAGCACAGGTCTGCCAGGGCCAGAAACGGCAGCAAGGAGCATCCCATTGTGTCCTGTCTTTTGCCAGGCAGGAGCTCCCCTTTCTTCAACAGCTTTGTTCCCCTACCAGGGGATGCTCTCTGAGGGTGCAACTGATTGTAGTTTCCAAGTTCTGGCTTGACTCTTGCAGACGCTATTCCTGTAACAGACAAGCCTGCTACTCAGCCACGTATTTGTTTAAACGGGTTCAAAAGTTCTCAGCTTCCTGACAGCTTTTTTTTCTGCCTTTGTTTTATACCAATCAGTTAATTTGCTAACATCACCCTCCATATCTTCTGATCTTAGGCAAGCTGGCTGGGTTTACTGGTGCTTTATCGCCACATTACAGCCAGCAGTGAGGAATGCAGGTCAGAAGGGAAATAAGAAGGGACGGCTCTTTTGAAATGGGGAGGAACAAGGTCAGGGTTGTGGGGCAAACAGGAGAGGGTGGAAGTGTAGAAAAGGGATGTACTTTAAAAACAAACTCATGCTGCACTAATCCGACTGCTATTCAGCTTTATCCCCCTCTGCTTATACATTGCTAGAAATCTCTTTTTATCTTTGCCTCTTTTTCTTATTCTATTATAAAGTCTTCACAAAACCACCTATTTTTCTTATACATTTTATAAAATGCTCTGAGTATTTCACAACACACTTTTATTAACTTCTGATCAAAAAGTCTGTTTCAAATGAAAACATTAGAACTGATCAGAAATGGGAACATTTTTCACAAAAGATGATGGTTTTTGTTTTGAGAACACTTTACTTTTTAGTCAGAATTTTTGTCCTAGCCAACAAAGAGCTTTTTTATCTCTTTTCCAGTTACTCCAGATTTACAAGAGTGAGAATGAAAACAGACTGCAATTTTAGTCCTCATTACAAAAGGAACAGAGATTTAGAAGAAAAAGATTCATTGAGCAGTTATATTAAAATAAAATTGTGCTGTTTGGCTTTGGTAGCTTTGTGCTTGTTTATATCAGTGCAATGATCAGAGACACTCATATTTTGTTTTTTCCACTGCTCTGCATGTCCTTGGTGAACAGGACAGTCCTGCTTTATCTCTCACAATGTTCTTCCAGGTCATGGTTGAGCACAGAGGCATGACCACGAGGAAACTTGCCTTTACTTCTGCCAATCACATACCAGTCGATAAAGAGAAATCCATTTTCTTTCTACCTAGCACTAAAGTGAGAGAAGAAAGAAAGGTTCTCTCTTCTTTTTTCCTTTTTTTTTTTTTTGTGTGTGTGTGTGTGCAGCAAAGCAAACAAAAGCTTAAAGTAAACTTTTTCAAATAACTCTTTTTCCTGGCAGAACTTTCTCTGCCTTCTGCTGGCTGAAGGGCATTGTAATTCATGCAATAAAAGGGGAAAAGATCTGCTGCTAGAGATTGTTTACTTTAAACTCCTGTTTGTTTTGCCTCCACTCTGGGAAAGAATGCAATATTCCTATGAAGCTCTGTTAATTTTTTTTTCTTCCTTTGACTGACTTGAGCAACTGGAGAAAGCACCCGATCAACAAACAGGAAACCAAAGGACTTTCCATCCCTGTAGGACAGAGACAGCATGAACTGTTGCACTGCAAGCTGCTTTTAACCGATCCTCTTTGTGAGTGAATGGATGTTACCTGGTAATAACCCATATATTTGGGTCAAAATTTTCAAACCAGTCTCCTAAGCTCAAGCACCCCACTGAAATCTGTGGTAGAGCTACTAAACCACTTCAGATAATAATTTTTAAGTAAAATAAGGTACATAAGCACCAAACTGTGGGTGTAATTAGCAGGTCACCATTGGTGGAAATACTGTCAGTTTGAAAGCTGGGTTTCAGGTCCGGTTTCCAGGCTGACAGACCAGACGTGCAGATATAGGAGCTGCTCCTCACACAGGAGCAGATGTCCATCAGAGGCCAAAGTCCCACGGTGGTTGCAGACCTCTAGCATTGGTTTGAGGTGCCTCATCCCTTTGTGGGCAGCAGCTCACAAGTTGCCCACCCTAAAGCAACCAGAAACTGAGTTTCCCTTTCCCCTTGTCACTTGCTGTGGACTCTGTGTGTGGGTGTTTTCCTTCCTCCTTACTGAAAGACGTTGAGGCTGAGAACATGGAAAGGGTCATGTGGATAAAATGCTCAGTCCAGAGTGATGTTTTTCAGGGTGGTGTGGTATCTGATACATTGTATTTTTTTCTCATATATACCAACTAGTTTAGAAAAAGAGGAGCACAGGGTTAGTCTGTCTTTTTAACACAAATGTGAATACCAGGAAGGCAATTGCTGGCATTGTGTGCTAGATCCAGCATTTCTGGGAGATGTAACCTACATCCAGTTGCATAATAACAGAGAAAGGGTTGTTTTTATATTCATAGCCAGCTGCAATGGTGACACTGATCCACTTATCCTGAAGTGCCTAGCAACTGGGAGCAGTGGGTCCGGGTAGTATATGCTCCAGCTCCTGTTAGGGTTCAAATCTACATCTCTGACTTTTTGGGAGTGTTTGCCAGAAACCTGCCCATGAGCTGCTACTCAGCACAGTAGGGGTATGTTTTCCTGACAAATGTCAGCTGCTGAAGCAAGGAATCGTGGACCCAAGAGGGGCCCGAATGTCTCTCCCTTTGGAAGTGCCTGAGACAGTAGGTGGAAGCCAGTGCTCTGACAGCTCCTTCCAAAACTTCCCCCACCCCACCCCCACCTCCTCATTTATCACTGCTACGAGTGAGCAGGAAAAGAGCAGGAAGAGCAACCGAACAAAAATAGCCCTGAGACTGGAGACCAGGAGTCAGGGCTCCTTCTTGCTGCTTTCTCATCTGTGCAGCTTTACTGACAGTAAGGTGCTCTGGCTTTCTTACCCACAAAGATGTGTCAGGGAAGGGACAAGCAATTCTTCTGCTTCCCTTTCTCTTTCTGCTAGAAGGGTAAAGTTGACACTATGATGTTTTTGAGGCACTCTGTGGTCATGGTCAGAGGTGTTCACTGGCCTCCCCCCTCAAACAGTGCCAGGCAGGGGACTTGAGTGTCACTCATTCACACATCCCCATCTACCTGCTCCTCTCTGTGCAAATGCATGCCTGCACAGCTTGGATTCAGGCAGGGAGATACCTGGGGTTGCAAGAAGAATGTTGAGAGCAGATTTGGTGGTCTTACTGCCCATATTGGCAGTTGGTCTTTAAAAATCTTGATTTGCCTAAAGCTTCTGTAAGATCTGACCCTAAAAATTGATCTAGAAAGTGTCAGATTTATTTCAGCAATATGGGCTCCATCCCCAGGATGTTCAGGAACACAGATCTTCAGAGCCAGAAAGGATTAAAAATTTCAACTCCTGTGTAATGAAAAACTAAGAACCTTATCCAAAAATGTCTGCCTCGAGCTTGCAGCTTGTGACAAGATATTGCAAGACTCTTAAAATTCCAGGATCTCAAGAACTCTTGCCCGTTCAGCCTCTTTCTCTTTCTCCAGTCTGCCGCAGTTCTTGAATAAAAAGCTCCTGAAAATATGTATGTAAATGCAGGGCATTTTACAACATGCTTGCAAGGCAGGCAAACGGGTCAGGCCTTCGAGGAAGCATGAATAGGTTAGGATTATAATTCATTGTAATGTCATGGCAAGATGAAGTTTCAAAGGCCTAAGTTCTCCAATTTTAGTCAATAAAAAATTTAAAGGGACAAAAACCCAATTTGCTTTATAATCAATAAAATGTACAACTTCTTTATCTTTTTCGAAGAGGCTGTCAGTTGCAGTCAACCATTGTCAACAGGCTGTTTGATCTATCAGTAAAACAAATCATTACAAGGAACACAGCACTGCTGCTGTGGCTTTTGTGGTGTTTTTAATGAGGACTGGCAATACTTCTATTTCATTACAAGATTTGAAAGTGAATTTGTTGGAGACACACCCAGGCTTAAGGTATGAGCGTGAGGTTTAAAAATAATTAACTCTGCTGTTCCAAATAACTTGATAGATTAAGGATTCGTTCACAATAAAGCAATTCCCTGTCTCTATGATTGGTATTTAAATCTGGGATGGCATTAAGTGCTGGTCTGCTTCAGCCTAACCTTGGGACTGCACAGGATTAGAGGGCACGCATGGCTGCTCTCGCATGGGGTAGCTGAGAGGAATGAAGTGTCTGAGCACTGAACAAAATGAGAAAGGAAAGAGGAGAAAATGCGACTGAATGGGAGGGGCTGAGGGGCTGTTTGGCAGTTGTTTCACACCACGGTTGTGGCCATGCCTGTACACAGTGGCCCTGGAGCTCATGCTGTCACCCAGCACCATCGCATCCCTGAGGTGTGTAAGCTGGACACCCCTGGAAAGGGAACCCTTCCCTGCCATGCATGTATTGCTGCCTCAGGCCCTCCACAGCTGTCCTCTGTGTTTCTCTGTTCTCCTCCCTGTAGGTGCTGGGTCATATAATAAGGTGGTGAAGGTAAGATAGGGCAGGCTGAAGCCATGGACATGGCTTCTTTAGACATGTTTCCCCGTTAGGATCTCCCCCAACTCCATGGCATCCCTCCTATGGCACCATGGCTACTCACCACATACAGCTGCTGACACATGAGGGTCAGGACAGGATTTCCTTCCTTTCAGACCTGAGGGAAAATGTGCAGCCTTGAGAGAAGGGATACCTTGGGATTAAAACAGATCTGAGGTTGAGATGATAAATGTGGGACAAAAGCTCCTGTGAAAGGCACCTTCCTAATTCGAAGGTAATGCTAATGGAAGTCATACCCTTAGGTCACATAATTCCTGAAATAATCTACAGAGTAGCCCAGTAAGTCAAGGAGAACTGATTTGAAGCTTCTCCTCCACCTCAGACTGCTTTTTTAGGCACTTAACTCATAAGAAAAAAATTTCATCCACCTGGCAACATGCAGGGGGCTGGGAACAGCAGCACCTCTGACGAGTCTCGCCTGTAGTCTTTGCTTTGGGGTGGGAGTGCACCCCAAACAGAACAGATAACTCTGCCCCCAGGAAAAGGGATGTCCTGGGAAGTGACTGTGGACAGTCAGCAATGCCCTGGCCACATCTTCCTGAATAGCCAGGTTTGGGATCCCCCTCTGAAGCCTTCAGAAGCTGCTTGAAGCTGGATGGCACCCAGAATTGTCAACAAGCTGAGTAGCCTCTCACAGTCCTGCTGTGAGCTGATTATCACATCTAACAAAATAATGTGCTGGAACAAATAACACTTCAGGCTCTGTTGTTTCAGGTGAAACTCAGTCCTACTAAGTATAAATTTATAGTAAGAGCCACAGCACTATGAGTTTCCCAACAATCAGATTTAATTCAAATGCATAATTCAGACCCTTACGGGGACGCTCTCATCTTTGTATGCTGGAATTTGGGGATTTACACACATAATTCCCATTAACACGAGTAGGAGTTACAGTATGCATATATATATTCCCCTCTCGATGCAGGCATTTCCTCCTGGGGATAATAACCGTGCTTTAAATTCCCCTTCCGTGAGGGTTTGCAGTGATGCCGCATATGCTCAGCCGTGAGCCTCCGCTCCCTCCGGGAAGGGCGCACCCGCCTCGGGCTGTCCCCGGCAGCGTGGCGTGACCTCCCCCCCAACACGGCCGGCTCGCCCGCGGGACACTCCCGACAGATGCTGCTGTCGGCGATTTAAGCCCAGAAGGCGCCGCTCCGCCCCGTCCCGGCGCTGCAGAGCGCGTCCGCCCGCGCCCCGTCCCTGCGCCCCGAGGCGCGGAGCCCGAGTGCCACCTGCCGGGGACCGCCGCAGCTGGAAACCGCTGGCACAGCTGGGCGCGGGGGCCCGGCGGAAAACCGAGACCGAGGGCCGTAATGGGGCTGGAGCAATGGAAGAGGGGTAGCATCGGGAGGATGCTTGGTGGGAGAGGAAGAAGAATTCCCTCTAATTCCAGGCAGAGTTCATGCGCGTGGAAAAAAACTGGGAATAGGTTTTTTTGGAGTAGTTAGCTGAAAGAAAATGAGAGCTGACCTTATTCTGTTTCCTGACAATTTTTTTTTTGCAGTCATTAAGAGCACTGCTGCAAAACCTCTACAAGGCACTTCACTTAAAAAGGATTTAACCTGATGTTTAAACAAGCTGCCCAATCAAGGCCTGGAGCATCCCAGAATATCCTCTCTGGAAGTGTATTCATTACACTCTGTTGCATTTGTAATGTTTTGCAAATGCCTGCTTGTCTAACGAGATCTACTCACATAAAATGAATCTGTAGCATAACTGTGGTGGGGAAGAAAGGCCATAAATATTGTACCGTGCCTGACCAAAATATATTCATTGTGTTCTGTTCCCTTTTTAGTAAGTTTGAAGTTGACTCTGTTGAATTTAATAGGCTGATGCCCTTACAAAGCATGCGTGACAGATAAACTGGATTATGCAGAGGTTGACGGGGCAGTTGCTTTTGAGAGAGTTTTTGGGGTTGTTTTTTGATGCTGAAAGCTTCAGTGATATTCAGTGCACTGGTAGCTGCAGTGCTCCTCTCGCAGGCCCACTTTGCTGTCAGAGCAGGCTGGTCCCAGCTTGCACAGCATGGAAGAGCTGAAGGCAGAGTCTCACTGATCCAGACAGCCCTGCGTTGTGCGTAAAGCTGAGATGATGACATAACCTTTGTAGCACTCTGATTGCTGAACTAGTCTTAGCCACAGCTCTTTCATGAACTCAGAAATATAATTCTGTTGTGTGTATGGATTACTAATAAGAATTTACCATAACTCCGTATGTAAAAGGCATGACCCAAATTTATCTGGCAACAGAATGTGGAATGCCCATATCGCCTTTTTTAATAGTTGTGCTTTAACCTAAACAGAACTGTAAAGCTACAACCATTTTGTCAGGTTTTTCTGGCACCTTTGAAGATCTGTTCTCATAAAACTACCAAGTGGTACATGGAAAAGATGTGTCCCCATGTGCAGACACACCCCGCCCCAGAATTCACCCCTTCTTCATACACTAGGCTTCACTTCTTCATGAAAGCTAAAAATTTGGCTTTCTGTATAATTCTCTATCTGCAAACAGAAAATCTTTGTTAATAAATCTCTTCTATATGCTATGAAATGCTGGAAGATCTCACAGCTCATTGCAATTATGTGTGTTTTAGATCAGAGAAGTGATGGCTTATACTTAGAGGCTCTGCAGAGAGTGTTGCATGTTATGCTAGCAACACAGCTTTGGCCACAGGCCCTGATCCAAAGCCAGTTGCAATCAAACGGTCAAAGGTCATGTCTCCACAACAGAAAGAAGTTGTAATTGTAGCTTGCCCCAGGATTACCCTTGGTAGTTTAAGCCTGCCAGCCTGAGAAGTAATAACACAAGCAAATGTGTAGCTGAGAGCTACCAGAATACAAAGGTCTCTAATGTGGGTTGGTGGTGCCTCCTGGAGCCCATCTCCCTACACTTGCAGAAACAGTTCAGGTCTGTGACCAGTGCCGGCCACCAGCGCACCCTGACACCTCCACCCCCACGTGGCAGCCCTGGTCACAGGGACATCAGGACCTCCTGCCAGCACCCTGCTTCCAGGACACTGTGGCCAGGACCCACCTCCTCCCTGCCCCAGCTTCCACTGCAATCCCCTGTGAATCACACAAGGCCATGAGTGCCAGAACAGGTGTACCAACTGCCCTTTGCCTCCAGATCAGGATAAGGTTGTCCACATACTAGCAGGGTAGCTGCTGAAATGTGATGATTGGTGCCAGCTGCCATTAGAGGGGAAAAAAGTCTAATCTCCATAGGCTGGGGGAGGGTCAGAGCTTGAGAACGTGAATGAATTTTCAGAAAAAGACAAAGCAGGTCCTTAAAAAGAATTTTAAAATGTATTATTCATATAAAGATATATGTGTAATATATATAGATGTCTCTATAAATATTTTGCAGAATTTGAATGATTTTTTTAATGTCCATAATTTAGGGTTCCAAGTCATTATTTCAAACACACCTAGTTTTAACAGGATGGGATGTCTTTTTCCAATGGTGAGAAGTAGAAAAAAAAAGTTGGTGAGCTACACTCTTCCCATTCCAGTGTCCAAACTTTTCCTCTTGAAAGAAAGTTTCTTACTACCATATCTCTAAGTAGTTGATGTTCAGAGTGTATTTTATTGCAATATATTAAGAAAATGGCCATGGATCTTTATATCATTATGCAAAAGCAAGGGGATCTCATACTTCTACTTTAAAAATGCAGAAAAATCATATATTTCTGCAGTATCTGCCTTAGAAATGGTTTGCTATGAACAAAGTCACTGACTATTTTAGCTCAATATCTATGAATGCTGATGGGTCACCCTGAAATTTAGGAGAGTGATGGGAAGGAAAGAAAACAAAGGTAGAAGAAAAGAAAGGGAAAGAAGCTTTGCATTGCTGCCCTTTCTTGAAAGCAGACATTCAGCAGATCACTTTGACCTGTCTGCTGTCTACCTGTCAAAATGATTATTTGTTCTTTCACAGTGCCTAGAACAACTGCAGGGTAAGGGTTTGTTTACTCTTTTGCATCATATTGAAATCATTTACTTTTATAATTGTGGACAGCTGGAAAAGGAGTTAGGGAATAAGATAGGGACAAAAATTAAGAGGACTGGCAAGAAGGTGAAGGATTTTAAGACAGGGCACCAACCAATTTTAATGCTTGAGATGACATAACAAAACTCTTATTGAACACCAAAGACCAACATACAACTTCCGTAGCTGAAAAGCGAATGACAGTTTTAATCAAATATCTTTCTCTCACTAGAATAGTAATAAACATGAGCAGATATGTTTATCTTTTACCCACACCTTTATCAGAATCAAAAAACTTAGAGCAAGGAAAGTTACTATCATCTGTCCTTGATGTAAAACATGTATCTATTAAGTAAACTTCTGAAAAGCTCATTTAAATGCTCTGGTCTCTGCTCTTAGCCATTATGTGTGTTCAGCCCCATGTAAACCCTTGCAAAGCAAAACAAGAGCTCCTTTGCAAAGCCTCCTCTCCATTTCCCAGAGTTGGTTTTTTCTAAAGCCATTGTTTTTTCTCCTGCGTATAATATCATTGTTTTTATCTTGTTGCACTGTTTCTTAGCAGATGTTTTAAGAACAATAACAAAACACTTAGGAATAATAACTCCCCTATCTCACGTTGGCACTGCTGTTCTTACTCACAAAGCCACACATACTGTCTGTAACTAGAATACAATACCTTAGAATGAACTTCAGAAAATAGCAGGTATTTATATTTTGTCAGTGTTGTCACCGGAGGCATTGGGTCTTTTTTGGTCCAAGTGGGAATAGCTCTGTATTAGCCTTAGTAGCAATTTGTTTCAGAAGATTTCCAATTATTCATGGAAATTTTTCCATGTTGTGCTTAGTGATACACTCAGTACAGAGGAATCTCCTTTTGTTTTGAAACTGCTGTTTGCACTTTTGTTTGATTTGCCCCAGTTTTCTTACTAGAATACAAAGTGAGCCATTGTTTCCGATTGGTACCTAATCTGTCCATAATTACAAAATAGTCAGGTTGGTTAATGGTTTTGTTTTTTACTGGAAAAACAAAATTCCCCCATAATATCCTTACAATTAGAATGCCAAGAGAAGTTTTTTTCACAATTTTCTATGCCAGTATAGATAGAGCTGGGATATATGCTTATATTTGAACAGTCTATAATGCTTCTTTAGTTTAATCAGAATTACCTGCTCACAAGGGTCCAGCATCAGAGAGTGCAATACTAACTTATGCCAAATTAATCTTTCAAGATTTTTTATAAGTGTTCATTGATATTTAGGTTGATTTTCCTTTTCCTCCCCTTAGAAGAGAGGACTTTGCAGCTCCTATGCATACAATGCTGCTTGTCTGTAGTCCCCTCCTTAGAGCTTCTGACATGTTCCAATTTCTGGTTGGGCCCTTTAAAAAGGATCACAAAAGTCTGTGAAACTATTTCATTTTCTTTATTCACAGAGCAGGTATATGAGAACACTAAAGCTATATGCCCTTATTGATTGGGGTTTAGTGAAATCAGAGTAGAAACTCATGTACCAGCTGATTTTCAGACAGCCACTACCACAGAGCAATTCACTGATGGATGTCACCAAACAGGAGGTCACACCACAGCATATGCACTTGGTTGTGCTGTGCAGTGACTTCATTTGTATTCAGCAGGGACAGTGAAGCATGGGGCTGCCTCTGGAGGGAACAGTCAATTCTGCAAACATTTATGACACTGCAGACTAGTCCAGGGAAGTTTACCTTGCCCTTGTCTTTGTAAAATGTTTTGTCGATCAAGGTTATCTGGTCAGAGCTTTCCAGGAGTCTCAGCACAACCAGTTCAAGGAGCAAAGGGGTGGAGGGACATTAGAGAGAATCTTTATAGTGTGTCTGGTGGAATATTTTTCAGAAAAGCCTCTGTAGCAGGACTTGGGATTTCTGATCCCATTTTCCAGGGATTGCTTTGGACAAACAAGAAAACTTTAGCTTTTCTGTGTCTTTCCACATCTTAAGAACAGGATGCAGATCTTCTCTCTCCACCATGTAAGGTCACCTCATTAATTCTTCCTGGTGTGCGTGGGACCCTGATTGTAACTTGGGTCTATAGATATAATTTTATATCATGTTGAATAATGAACGTGTAAATAAACTCTTATTGAATGTTTGTCTGAATAAATTGCATGAGGACAGGAAAGGAAAGGTAGATTCATGTCTGAACTGCAGCTTTGGTAGAGGGGAAATCTAAGCCGTGGTTTCCCACAACCCAGATTTTTTTCCTGCTCCATTTTGTGAAAGGTGCCAACATTATTTGTTCTTCTCTTTCTTCTATTTTAGTAGTGCTGCTTAAATGCCTATCAGTCAATCCCTTTATTTTCAAGCACTTATTTTCTAAGATCTCAGAGAATACCTCAAATCAAAGCTTAAAAAATAATTCAGATAAAACAAACATTTTTATTTAATCCCAGGCAATATTTGTTTCAATTGTGGATAATTCTAGGGAAAAAAAATTAGGTTCAGGTGAACATCCAACTTGTTGGGGACTTTTAAGAAATTTCATTGGTGAATCAGAAAAATGAGCTCTTTTCACAACTCTTTTCTTAGATCTTTATTCATACAACCTACAGGTCTGTCATTCATTTCTCTGCCTCTTTCCTTTTTTTTTCTTTTTTTTGTACTTCTTCATCTTCTCCAGGATCATTTGTGAGAAGAGTCATCTCAGGTTTGCATTTTCATATGTATTGCTTGTTATCTTACAATCTGCAAGCAAATAGTCTTTTGTATCTCCTCTATCCCACTGAGGTCAAATGTTAAAGAAACGAGGCCACAGCAGCTTCTCTTAAATATAGTTTCAATGGCAAAGGGGGATCTAACTATTTGCCTTTTCATTTATTGTTTTCCTGAGGAAATAAAGAAACCGTTTGCTAAGTTTCACCGGGTTTTGGTCAAAAAATTGGCTTTTTTTAATGAAAGACATTCAGATTTTGTTGGTTGGTTGGTTGGTTGGTTGGTGAGTTTTTCATAAGCCAGCAATATTTTTGTTGTTGTTGTACAAGGTGTTATAACCAGACACACCGAGTACCATGATGAAACTGAGATAGAAATAAGTGTGTCCAGAGAGCCCAGGGGGTTCGCCCAAGCCATTCCTGGGTGAAGCCTGCTCTTGTCCAACCTGGGGTGTGCAGAGCTGTGTGTGGGTACAGGTTGCTGCATACAGAGACAAGAAATTTGGCTGGAGAGGAACCAAAACAGCAAAAGGCACATGCATATCCATGCTTATGTGGAGAGTCGGAGACAAAATAAAAGCTGGTAAAGAAGGAAAATGTCCTTAAGGACAGGTGGCTTTCAAGAGAGGAGTCAGCAGCAGTGAGGAGAAGGACATGCCAGTGAGAAGTTTCATTAGTGATTTTAGTTTTCATTAGTGATTAGTTTTCCTCCACAACAGCTCTGGCTTCACAAGTTAGGCTGAAGTCCATATTCACAGCTTTCATTTTCTCCCTATGAATTTTGTGGGCACACAGTTACCCTGAGTCTGGGCATTTGGATGTCTGCCTGACCAGCGCTGTGTGCTTATTTCTCATGTGGGAATAGAAGCACAGGGTTTGCTCATGGAAAGAAGTGAATGAACTCATTTGCAGGTGCAAACTTAATGTATTCTTAAAGTGCTGGCCTCTTTGCCTTTCCCAGTTCATTTTTATAGGGCTGGTCTGGGGTTGGTTTTTTTTTTGGTTGGGTTATTTAACAAAAATAGTCCAAAATGTTTCCTAACAGAAATCTCTTTAATCTCCCAGAATCTTTTTAACTGGACTGGCCCAATGCTTAACAGTGATAGAGAAAAGAGGAGTGCAGAGAAGAAAGGTGCACAGGATCATTAGACCATTGGCATTTGGTTCTGAACTTCAGAGTAAATGTCTATATTCTTTCTGGTAACATAACTTTCCAATCATGTAAAGTACAGCACGCCAGAAAACTTTGCAGCAGTTAATTCATTTCTGTGGAGTTCCCTACTGCCAAAAGTCAAGGGAGCAAACAAGAACATAGTGTAAGCCACAGTTCACATGGCTGTGCTATAGACCACAGAGACAGCTGATTGATGCAGTGTGAGTTTACCCTCCAGGATACAGCTGAGGTTATTGGTGGGACAAGGAACTGAAGATTGTGTTGCAGCTATTGGCTTCATTCATGAATTGTTAATGTAGAAGAATAAAAGAATTCACTCAAGGCAATCAATTTCCCTTTAAAAATACAACAATTCACCCCAAAAGAGTGAAAGAAGGCTTAAGTGATAAATTGCAGGAATATTGCTTTCACATTTGACACCCATTAGACCTGTTTTATATTGGGAAAGTAGCATCATTAAGCAAAGTAGACAGTGCTTTACAACTATTAGCTTATGAAAAGATACAGCTACTACATAAAGATAACTGTTATTAAATAAGAACATTTTGCAAAACCTTTAAAGAATAAGAAGCGAGAAGAGTTGTCTTTGGTAGTATAAGTCTTTTCCTACATGCTTTCACCAAAAAAAAAAAGGCAAAACAATTGGAGCTATTTGAGTTGAGAGGCACTTAATGGGAAGCTAGATTCCCTTAGCAATAAATACAAGTGCAGGTATAAACTAAAGGAAGTTTCTGTCATCCTCCAAAAACACTAGAGTGAAGTAATCACTGTGTGCTGAAATCCCCCCAAGGAGTGGTAGCAACTACTGCTCCTCCCCAGGGGAGCCATGGAGCAGATGTAGGGTGGTCAGCATCCATTCCTCCAGGGTTCAGAGCCCTAAACAGTGCCTCCTTCATCGTTGCCAGCCTTTCAGACATAAGCTGAAACCATTCACCAGCAACTTACATCCCATAGTCCTTTTCCAACACAGATTATAAACACTCACTCAATCTTATAATACACTATCTTGTAAGCTGTTAAACAAAAATATGTGACTGAGTTTCAAAAACCCTGCCAAACAAACTTTCCTCCTAATGTCCAGAAACTGCTGTCCTTTCTGTCTCCATGTCTAATTTGAGGCAGATAAAACCAACTTCTCACTGTGTTTTAACCATCTGTAACATGTCTTCCCACCACATTATACCCCAAATGTCCCTTAGAGAAGCAAGAATATAACACTGATAGAGAGGGGGCAGTTCATTTTCTAATTTATGCCATCTCTCTTCAGAACAAAAAGCATACATATCTTCTGAAACCATTAGTCCTCATCCCATGTGCCAGGTTATGTCCTAGAAGCAATTCACAGTGATACTGCAGATGGAGGGATTTTTGAAAGGAAAGGATGAGAGAAGTAAGATGGCGAGGTCTGCATGAAGCATCAAGCACAGGAACAAGGTGATGGGAATTCAAAGCAAGGGTTAGTTTTTGCCCTGAATGTTGGCTAGATAAAAGAGAGCCTTAGAGCTCTCATCCTTGATTGCTTATGCTCTCTCCACGCTTCCTGAACTCTGGATACTTCTGTACATACCAAGTTGGTTTTTTTCCCTTAATAATTAGCCCTATATTTGGGTTATTTTTGAGGTGAAAGCAACATTTTCTAATTCCCTGAGAACTTTCTGTTCTAGCTAGTGCCAGATGGTAAAGTGGAAAGCACTTGGGATAAGCCCTTCACCATCTGCAGACCAGAATATCTCCACCAGTTCATTTTCTTCCATCAGCTCCTCCTCCTTTCTGTTTTCCCTCACATCTCTGGTTCATTTTCTTCTTTGATCTTTATCAGCAAGCAGGAGCTGTCTGCCCCCAACACAGCTAAGTGCAGAAGAAAATCTGTGTACCCAATCTCACATCTGAGATAAGCTCCAGCAACTAGGGGAGGTTGGGAAGAGACAGAAATATTTGGTTTTGTTATTGATCAGTATTTCTAATATAGGAATACTTCAGCCTCTCAGTCAAAGATAGATATTTCTTTGAGGTAGATGCCGAATCTTCACCTAGTGAGAGATTTTCCCTGCCTTAAAATGTTTATAGTCCAACAAGCATGACATACTACCCACATTTCGTATTAACTGTGATTTGCTCCAAGACCGACATGGATCCATAAATTGAAACCAGTTCTTCTCAGGCTTTATCTACTGCCTCAACCACAAAACCAAGTTTTCTGACTCCTGCAGGCCATTTAGCAATTGGAACTCAGAAGTATTTCACAGTTTCTTTTTCTTAGTAGCTGTAAACTGGGTCTCACTGAAGTCAAAAGTGTTGTTTCATTCTAGCGATGTTTGTAGCTTGGCTGTGTTTTGCTATGTTTGAATCAAAGCTTATATACCACTCTAACTTTTCTGTGCTAAATAAGAATGCCATTTTTCATCAGTACCAAACTATTAAAAATGTTTAAAAAATTAGGTCCAGAAATGCACTTCTCCTTAAACTGTGCTGCACCAAGTAACTCCAATATATTTTGTTTGCCTTATCTTCAAATCTGCATCAGAAAATTTTAGGCTGGAGATCAGGAAAAAGTTCACCTAGAGGGTGGTCAGGCACTGGAACAGCTCCCCAGGGCAGTGGTCCCAGCACCAGCCTGACAGTTCAAGAAACTTTTGGACAATGGTCTCGGGAACATGGGGTTACTCTTGGGGATGGTGCTGTGCAGGGCCAGGAGTGGGACTCTATGATCCTTGAGGGTACCTTCCAACACAGCTTATTCAGTGATTCTGTGATATCACTCTTTTGCATGAAGCTTTGCATTAGAGCTTCTGGGTAATCAGGAAAGGTGCTGCTTGGACCTTCAGATACCTGTCATTTGCATATCCAAGTGATCCAAACTGTACCTCTGTATACTACAATTACTCTGTTCTACCCCATATATTTCATTCTGGCCTCAAGCAAATGAACAGCTCATTTCCCCCAACCAAGCATTTGTATTGTTGTGCTGTAAATCTGAACTCATACCTTCGTCATTTTCTTCTACATCTTGCCCAAGTTTTATTCAAGTTATGCCTCGTTCTCTTCTTTCCACATCAAGGGCATATATTATACTTGCAGTTCCATGTGATTGACAGCAAGGATGCTATTATGCACTAAGCAATCTGAAAAAGTAGGTCGCATAAATTTTCAGAGTGTAGTTTGCTGAAAACCTGTGGAGATTTACATATAGCATATTGTATGGATTTGTTCTGAGCATCCTTTGTCCGTGTTGTGCTTTAGAATGATGTGGTGGATGGGAATGTTCTTCTAGCCAAACACCCTTCATACTTTCTATAGGATTGTCCTGATGCCAGAGCTAGTGTGCCTTGAAATTTGAACATGAGCTGGGGAGTATAAATGGCATAAAGTGATTTGAGGGCCAACACTATAATAAAGATTTTGGAAACAAATACAAAAAACCTACAGGAAAAAAGAGATTTCTGACTTAATTTATGCAAATTTTTGTCAAATATAATTAAATGGAAGAGAAAACTCTCATCTCATCCTCTAATACTTCTGTAGCTCTCACAGTGCATCCATGTGAGCAGTATAGAGGGCCAAACTGAAACTCAGCCTAACACCACTGATGTAACTCTGAATTATCAAGTTAGATAGAGGAAACATTGTGCAGAAATCTAAAAAAGCCTGTGTTGCTGAGGCCCCCAGTTAGGTACCATAATGGTTTCTTTTGGCCTGTGAACCTTTGAAACGATCATTTTGCTTTTTAAAGACTCTTAAACATCTAGAGGTCATTGCATTGGGTTACAATTGCAGGTATAAAATGACCAGTAACAAACCAAACACATTTCTTTTCACTTTTCTGAAACATGCTTCTTATGCTGCAGACGCTGCTTCTCTCACTCATTATAGTGAGATCCCTTATTGCCCAGCATTGTACTAACTCTGTCTGGTCTATTGTATTGTGATGACACTCCTTTGCCCATTGTATTAGGTTAGCACCTCCTTGGCTATAATAAGTATGAAAAAAAAATTCAAGGTTTGGCTTGTCAAATGGAACTTTTCAGTGACTTATTAAAAGAACCCCTGCGGTATTACAAAATGCAGGTTTTCTGTCATCTAACCAAAAGATGCCTTTAGAAACCTTCATTTTTTATGTGTGTAAAGACAATTTCTTCTAGTGAAACTCTTTGATTCTTCCCTGAATGAAATCAGGTGTTTTAAAACTTTTTGAGTTGCCCCGAATGCTCACTTCTATACTATGGAACGTGAAAGTCTGTGAACCACTCACATAATCATCACATAGACACTTTGCAGTGTGCTCCTGGCAGCAGCCATTCATTACATACTGCAGACTTTCATAAAAAAAAAAAAAAAAAAACACACCAACCAAAAAAATGAAGAAAATCAGGGAGAAGAAAACTGTGAAATGTGTCTTTCTTCATCATAAGAATTGAGGGAAAGCAAAGCTGGAGAGAAAGCAGTTGTCAGAGATTGCTAATGAGGTTATGATAAATTGTTGCTGGAGAGATCTTACCTAATGAAATAGAATGAGAAACAGAAATGTGAGGGGAGATGGCATTCCTGTTAACCTCCTTCAAGCAGATACACCTCAAGTAGTGTTGTCTCTGGTACTTTACAAGCAAACAGTAATGTATTTGGAGGAGTGGAGCTCATAAGTCAGAATTCTACTCTCTGTCCTTACACCCCTGCAAAGAGCATCTTTGTCCCACTGCAACACATGAATTACCACGAGCAAATGAATCAGGTCTTTGGACTCTCTTCTTATATATTTGCTATTTCTCACTTTCTGTTTACCCCTTGTGCTATAATGCTGAGGTGAAGTTGGGGTTTTTTGCCTTTTGGCATCCCTGTGGCAGTTATTAACATCCATGGTAATCAACACAGCACACACAGAAGGAAGGCAACTCTGCTTTGGTCTTTCTGGGGTTCTTTGGTTGGGTTTTTGGGTCTGGTTTTGAGGGGGTTTGGGGTTTTTTTTGCTTATTCATTTGTTAGCGATGCCTATGGTGAGCACAAGTCATTTGTGAGCAGGCTGGGAAGACAGAGTTCCCACATCTTGTGTGAGCTCAAAAAGGAGGGAAGGGAAGTGGCAAGGTCAGTGTCCAACTCTGTAACAACAAAATAGTCAGAGCACCACAAAAGGAGGCAGCAACACCTAAAGGATGACTTAAATGGAACTCCCCTTCCACTCTCTGGATATCCAACAGGAGCACCTATCTCTCTCTAGTTTTATTCAGTTTTCCTTGAAGCCCCCATGAAGCAATGTATATTAGTGAGAAGTTTAGAGAACTGCAGAATGGGCTGCTTAAGAGAGAAAAAAGCTGTCTGAGGAATATTGTTGGTCTCATTTGACTTTGAGTTTGAGACAGAGTCACTGTGTATAGAGTGCGACAAAGCAAGAGACAAGCTAAAAATGGTGGCAGATATTAAAATACATTTTCTAGATAAGAAAGAAAAGCTAACTGGAAAAAACAGAATATATAAAATTCAGGGGTCTTCCAGAAGTGCAAGACTAAGAAAAAGAAAATATCTGAAGCTCTGTTATATTGTTCTGAAGGATCTGTGAAGGGGTCAAAGAGAAAAATAAAGAGAGTTTTCTGGTTCCTTTTTTTCTGCATTGTACACTTGCTCCTGGCTTCAGATAAGAGACTGAAGTAGACATCTTTTCCCAGCCTTCTAATCTGAAGTATATTAAATGGACTTCAAAATGGAAAAGTAGAATTTTCTATATATCTCTATCTTTTTTATTGTGTAGCTTCAAATTTTTCTCATTTGCTTCCAGAGTAATTTTTACTGTGTATTTATCTAAACTGTTTAAAGCCTCTCTATTGTCTTTCATATTCAAGGGCAAATCCAAATCGTTTTTCCCCAAGACAGAGAGACAAAAATAAACTACTTAATACTGAGGTAATAACATGGACAAAATGTCACCTGTGTCTTTCAGTTTAAATCCCTTTTTACCTCATGCTATTTTGATCCACCTATTGAGGAGACCTAAGAGTCTCTCTGCAAAAACAATAGGTTTCCAATTAAGTATCATTAGTGAGACAAAACTACCTGCTTTGGGTTAAAGATCTTATAAGGCTCCAGAGCAAAATGAGTGACAGTGAGGGTGAAGTGCTCTGATGAGAAATCGAACAACTCCTTCCCTGAGAAGTCCATCGTCCCTTCCCGCTCTCCAGATCAATCTGAAGCTGCTGTCAGCATCTTGTGTGTCTCATGCTTTTTAGCACCATACACTCCTCTTATATCTTGGGGTCAGGGAATGCCCTCATGAAAAAACTGGCTGCTTCTCTGAAGCTGCACTTCCATAGAGTTGTCACAAATCTTCTCCTCACACCTTTTTCCACCTTTTGCCACCTTTCATGGCAGATAGCTCAAGCCTATTTCAGAATTATTCTTCCCGCTGCTTCTGAAGAAGCACATTGCCTCCTTTTGGCTTTGGTTGTGGTCCTTGCACCTTATTTCTCATAGCTGGAGGTTCATCAGCTCAGTCCAGGTCCATTTTAAAGGATATGTCCACAGGTCTAACTGTTCTTACAAGAGAAAATTCACCCATTAAATGGCAATGAACTCTTATTTGCTGTAACTTCAGGATGGAAAGGCAGACAGTTTCAAACCCATTGCTAAACTGCTCCTTGGAGTCAGAGAACTGTATCTAGAAATGCCTATAATGGTCTTCATTTCAATGTGCTTTGAACCCCCTGCTCCAATAATCTTCAATGATAAGGTTGGCTCACATATCTGTGGTTCCATGTGTGCTATAGAGAGTTCTATAATTTTAGAGCCTATTAACCACTAACTTACAAGTCTATGGTACTTTTATTTTGTGAATGCTTTGTGAGGCTTGGACTGATAGCCTATTTTCTTGGTTTGCCTTTTTTTCTTGTTTGCCAGGTGACTGACCTGGCTTTTCAAAGTGTACTGTGAGATTTGTTTCTTTTCTTTGCTTCATTAAGACAGAACATTTGTTACTCTCTCTTCAGACATTGCCTAAGTCTGGGTACATGCACTGTTGTCACTCCCTTTTATCTTTTTCTATACATTTCCCAGCATGTTGAGTGAGTGGAAATTTAGGGAGGGAGCTGCTGATGTGCTTTCATGGAGAGAGTATTTTCTTTTACAGATGTATGTCTCATATTTTAATTTTCCTTTGTTGATACCAGCAGTTACTTTTATGCCTGGAAGACAAGCCGTTCCCACACTCCTCCATAGTTTCTCCTAGCAACATTTCTTCGTAGATTGGTTGGTGAGGAGAGCTGAAAGGTTATAGGGTTGCTACCATCCAGAAAGACACTGAATTATTTAGTATCACCACTTCTACCTAAAATGATAGCATCTTTAACTCCAAGTTCAACAGTGGCGTTGCCATCATCTTCTGAAGCACTCTGTTGCTAGAGAAAGCCCAGGAGCCGTCTAGAGAGGCTAAACATGGGCAGATTTGAAAAAATCTGTAATGCTTATAAGTAATAGTTACACTAAGAAAGATAGTTGAGCTTTATAAACACGAAAATCTTGTGTTAAGTGTCTTGGCTGTGTTAATAGGCAGTTCTGCTGTGACTCTGTGAGGTGGCAGCCACTGGCACCTGCACTGAAGAGTAAAAGCCTGTGGTGGCTGGACCAAGAACACAAGTGGTATACAATGTTTGTAAAACTAATCTGGAGTTAAAAAAATATATATGCTTAAATGCACATATTTATTACACCTGATAGTGGTATATGCTGCATATATTTAGAAGTGCACAAGTACAGAATGGAGTGGAAAATAAACATTCACTTCTGAAAACTCACAGACATATGAATCCAAATAGTTTTATTTGCTGTAGGAAAGATCTTAAATCAATCTTTAAATCAAGAGGAAGACAAATTTCCATTCACTTGTGTCACAGTGTCCAGAAATTCTGGGAAAATGAATAGGAATGCTTGAATCATTTACTAGATAGTGCTTATGGTTCTTTGTATTTTGCAGTATAAATCCTCAATTAGAGGGTTTATGCACTAATAATCAGTTCCAGGGAACTTAGTTGGCTCTTAGAAAGTCTCTAGAAAAACAAGTAGTATCAACCAACATTTTCCTGTGTTGAAAACTGTAAAATACTAAATACACAGCTGGAGTAAACTGACCCAATTCCATTTAATTGGAGCTACATCAATTTATTCCAGAAGAAATTCAGCCAGTGAATGAACGAATAAATTTTCAGAGGGGAAAGGAAAGCCAACAAGACAAAACTGCAGAAAATATCCATGAGATCTCTCTGGCTTCATTCTATTGCCTTCTCTGAAGAATTAAAAAATGGATAATTATGTCCAATTTAAGTTTTGAGAGATATTGTTTGTTGATCAGTGCAGTTCTTGAAAATTTAATTCAAAAGTTTCTTTCTCAGTCATTTGTCTTTGAAAACCAAGAAAACAACAATGTTCCTAGTGTTTTCTCCAAAGATGAGCATAACAAAATTAATTTAGGTATTATTATAAAAAAAATAATTGAACAGTTTTAAAATTGGATGGTTTCTGAAATAAAGTCTCATGGAACATTTTTAATGTTCTGAGACATACCTATGCTAGAGCAGACTTTCAAGCCCTATTCATACTGAGAACTATTTTATTCCTTGACTGTTTGCACTGAAGTTACAGTGAATTCTCAAAGAGCAAATTAGTGTCAGCATACACTAGATATAGCTCCAGTTAAACTCCATGAACAGATACCATTAACTTCAGTGCAGGGTAGAGAGAGTAGAGAGCAGGGGCCTGCCTTTAACTTGTTCCTATATTCATATTTAAAAGTCTTGAAAATAGAATTTGAGTAGTTACACATCAGGGCTGCACATTCCACACTGGAGAAGAGCGTTTTAGTGATGTATGTTCTTCTTGGGGGAAAAGACAGTCTTTATTATAAGTGTTAGAATTGTTCCCCATCAAATGGTTAAGAGACTTTCTGCATGATGGGAGAAAATGCAGTTGTGTGTGTAAGACAGCAAGCCTGGATCTGCACTCAGATCCCACTTCCCCTGGATATACAAATTTGTTCAGCCTTCATTCTTTATACTAGGGGGATTAAATTAAATCTTCATGGTTTTAGCCAAAGGTGTGTTCAAGAGTTAGTTTGTCCTCTGATTTTTATGGGCAATGTTGAACCATAGTGCTGCAGTCCTTGATAAGCAGATATGAATATCAGTGCTCCATTTAATATTTTAAACTCTAACTGTCATATACAGAAAATATTACGATGATTAATACATATTGTTGTGGGAATAACCATGTAACAACTTTCTTTTAAAGTGATGAAACATGATGCTCAATTTATTACTGAACTAGCTTTCACACTAACTTAAAAACAAAATGTGGTCCTATTTGTATATGAATAGGCCTTTTATACTTTAGAAGTCATAGTCATTCATTAAATACTGGTAGATGATTTTGCCTTTTTTACCTTTTGTTGTGAGGGTAAAGTCAATGCCTGTTGTTTGAACTGGCTGGGTATTATCTGCTCCTTCGTCAGGAATAATACACTGCTTATCTTATCTGACCCATGACCTAATGTCACAGTGACCCAGTGCTCTGAAACTAAGGTATCACACACCTCATATATTCTGTACTGAGGGTAAGTTCATACTGAGCTTTCTCCTGACACCATAAATCTATCTGTTACTCTGACTCTAGAAAGGGATGATCCAGACCTGTCCTGTTCTTGCAGTGGTTCTGTGATGTAACAGAATAAGTTACATAGATGAAGGTCCATGAAACAAACAAATAATCATCATTATACATAATATAAGTAGCAATGCTGAGAAATCATTATATATTTTTATAACTCCACACTTTGAAAAAAAAACAATAAGCCCAATTCCTTTTTTGGGAGAATCTGAAGTTTTGCAATGTAATACACTTGGACTGTTGTAAAGAAAAAAGCCTTGGGAATTTTCTTCTTTTTAAAATTCTTCCACCACTGACTTGGGCATTGTTCCTCCAGGGATAGAAAGGCATCCTGATGCAATATGACAGAGGATCATGGGTCGTTTTCTGAAGTAGCAGCTGTTTTGTGTGTTCACAGTGCTTCCTGAAAAAGGGTTGGGATGCTGAGTCCGCTAAACCAGGTGTGTTCCCTCTTCCTGCTTTCAATCCTGAGGCACATGGGGTGGTCTGGGTTCTCCTCACCTCCCTGCAGCAGTGCCCACACTTTATACAGTCATAGTTCATCAAAATAAACATTAGACAAGTATTCTCCCCTTCAGATAAGTTAGCAGCCATGACAGCTGTAGCCAAGCATGCAATCACCAGCAGTACCTCAGCCTACAGAACAAGGCCTAATCAGTGCAGGGCACAGAGCTCTCCATGTCCTATCTGTGGTGTCACCATTTCATCCCCAAACTGACTGAGCTGGAGTCATGACACAGCTAAATTTCAGGGCTACCTGGTTTCCTGTCAGCACCAACGCCACAGGAGCTAATCACTCTGTGACCGTGAAGTCTAAGGGTTAAGATAAACTTATTAGTTATCTTCTAGTGCAATGGAATTACATAGTAAACACCAGTCCTCAAATATGAAGTGACTCAAATCTCAGATGCAAGTTGTCTAACATTTAACCCTACTGAATGACTTGGGAAATAGTATGTCCTCAAAGGGAAGGGGAAATCCTGAAGCCGCTGAAAACAGTATGCTGGCTGATGAGCCAATGATTATAGCTGCAGTGGTGGACTGTAAGGCTTCAGAATGTGTTTTCCATATCTGAATACAAATAAAACCCTTTGAGCTTCTTAGTAAAACTAAGTTGTGTCAAAACAATCTGTTTTCAGATTGAGAATGTCAGATTCCACACTCCTCTTCTTAATTTCATTCTTTTATCTGGAAATGACAGGCAATGCACACGACACATTAGGAAGAGTCCCACCAACTACTTCACAAAATGCACAAAGATGTGGCTTTATATTAACAGCATATAATAGCAAAAATAAAATTTATATACAGCTATTCTATAAATCTAGACCAACAGTATCTTTCAAAACATGCATACACCAAAAGCTAGACAATATATAAATAGCATTCCTACCTGTTTTAGGTTTCAAACCTTGCATCCAATTCCCACAGTTATCACTCCATTGGTGGTGTGCCAACATCAAACTGGGATAACATTCAAAAAAAACCAAAAAGTACCTTTTAAAGCAATCTAATGTTTAAAAAATCCCTTTGTGAATGTACTAGAATAAGCATACGGCAATTTAGCCCAACCTAGAACACATTCTTATTCATTAGACAATGTCTCTGGAGAGAATATCAAACATTATCTTGGAGGCTATGCCACACTTACAGATGCTGAATGTTTTGAGCAAAACATTCAAGGAGTGAATGTTAAATATGAAATAGGTGTGAAGCTTTCTTTTAAAAATCTTTTGAAATGAGGAAAACTGAAGGCTAAAAATCACTTTGCTTAGCCAACTGATTATATCTATTTTATCCTGCTACGTTTGCTTGGGAGCTGTTTGGCTAATCTCTGCTTTGTAGTTAGACTATCCATTAGCAGGATGGAAATGGCATCACTGCACCATAATTCAGCAATGTGAATACAGAACAAGGAGAGTGCAGAGCTATCTGTGGCAGTACAGCAGCAGGTAATAAGACTCTGTTACTCAAGCAGAATGTGTTATGTAAAGACAATTGCTGTGTAAAAGCAATAGCTCTAATCAGGTTAATTAGGCTGTATTCATGTTTCATCTATGGTGCAAGTGCCCTGTAAATTCAAAGCAGTCTACCTCCTCTTACTGCACTCCTTATACAGCCATCACATTCTCCATAACACTCAACACCATATATTTTCTTCTTAAAAAGAAAAAAATCCCAAGATATTCCCCATTGCTTTTTAACAATTCCTTTTCTACATTGTTTATGCCTAAAAGAAGAAAAAAGGAAAAGACACTGGTTATGTATAAAGCCTATGCCCACATTAAATTGCCTTCCTCTGCAACCAAATCAGGCACTTGGAAGTTGTTTGTGGAGGGTCTGTTTAATTGTGGTTTATTTATTTTTCGCATATTTTCTTGTTCATTAACATGACCTGTTGAATGTGTAAGAAAAATTGTATTTCTTTTAAAATGTATGGCTCTTACCTTTCCTCCTTTTGTCCATTTCCTTAAAGTGATAAATCTCCTGTTTATTCCCTCAGAACTAGCTGGAATGAGGTGTCCACTTTGAAGAAAGGATTAGAGCCCAGTGCTGTGACCCTCAAACTCTAGCTGTGTCTCCTCTATAGTTACTGAATTTATTAGGTAGTTCCTTTAAAGTAATAATGGGTAAAACAGTTCTGAGATCACTTTCTCTTCTCCCCCATGAAAAAAAGCCTGGGTAGAGAGGAGTTATTTAAAAGAGAGAGTACATCCTGCAGATGAAGAGAAAATGGCAGCCTGCACCATCTTAATTATTGTAGTTGTTATTTTAGCAATCGGGTATCCACATGCTGATTGTAAGCTTGGACTCAGTGTGCTTCATTAGAAAAAAGAAATGCAGTATTTTCACTACCCATTTGGAACAAATCTATTCATGTTACACCTTAATTATAAAACCTTTTATTAGACTTGAAAAATGCTGTAGTTCTGTTTTAATATGTATGTGTCCCTCACACGGTATTTCAACGTGCTATTAATAACAATGCTTAAGTAAATATTCTCTCTCATACAGTTCTGTATAAAATAAAAACTTATATATTCTGTCCTGTGGAACTGAGCTAGTTGAGCTCAGTATGATAGCACAATATTACTGCAGAGGTCAAGCTGTGGCATTGATGAGCAGTGTCATAAAAGCAGGGTGATCGAAGCAGGAGTTTTGCATGTTACCACTTACAGTATTACTTTGCTGCTGTGCATTTACTTCCATTCTGGCTGCAAAAAATGTAACTGTTTGTAAGGAATTTCTGACTACATCTGACAGCACCAAGGTGTGCTGCTGGATTTCACAGGGCTCGCTAACATGGTGTGTCTTCTCACAGCTCACAGAACTCAGCACCCTAGGAGAAAACATCGAGGCAAATCTGTGTGCACTTAATTTTCACCACCTGAGCTCACATTGAACCAACAACACAATTATTAATCTCTTGAATTGGTTCATATGTCTACCATATATTTTAATATTTTACTAGAGAAATTTAATTTCAGGGAAGGTCTGACTACCCATCCAGTTCTGTATCATTCCCTTCATGAAGGAAACCTGTGATATTAAAATCCTCAGGATTTCAAGAGGTTTCAAGAGGTTTCGGTAGTGAAGGAGCCTAAGAAAGGGAGCCCTCACTTGACTCCTGGTGGAGCAATGATGGAGTAGAGGGACCATGCAGCTCCATCCCTCACTCCAGCTCAGGTGCCCTGGCACCACAATAATGAACTTCATTATTCCTCATTCAGGTGGCACCACTCCAAGTAAATGAAGAAATCACATAAAGGACTGTTTGATGGGGCCTGCAGTAAATGTACCTTCAGGCCTAAAGGTGAAGACCTTAGTACCTGAGTTTAGGTTTCACCTTTCTCCTCCCTGAAGAACAATACTAGCAGAGAAATCATTGTTCTCCTCCTGGAAGATAAAGTCTGGTTGCCTGACTTAATGCAGTATTTGCTGTGTTGCACCTTCCACAGCCTCAAGGAAATACCAGGTATACATTCCTGAGCTCTCCTTCCTGTCCCCTCCGTAACCTTTGTAAGCAGGTGGTTTTTTACATGATATTTAATTTATCATTTGACCAAAAGACAAGCTTAAATTCAAAGTAAATGTTAAACACTTGCAAAAATTACGTATAACTGAAGTTAGGGAGCAAACTCCCTCCTGACATAATTTTGCTAAGGATTGATCTAAATGTTATTGCTGCAAGTGGGAAATTCTGGATATATCTCCCCAAGAGTGACAGCGGCAAAAATCCCATGAGAACCTACTGAGAAGCTTCCAATGCTCCCAACTCACTGAGGTCCTGCTGGAAACGTAACTCACTTTTTATTAGATTCTCCTTAAAAACAAAGAGATTAATTTCCCTCCTGTTTTCATAGTATAAGCTTCCACTATTAGCCACAGGCTAATGTGATGGTTGTACTGACAAGCTTTGTCTTTCCAGGTGTGGGTAATAAGATATGCTTGCAAAGACAGACATGGTAGATACCATGGAAAGGCAGTTTCTCGTTGCATGGCTGTGAGCTCTAAGGGGTCTCAAGCCTACATCTATAAATCAACCGGAAATTCTCCTCTAAAAGTAGAGTTTCAATATGAGCAAGGTTTGTCTCCAAAGCAGTGACCCTTATGAAGAGTAAAATATCAGGAGATTGAAGACATGACTGGAAAAAAAGCTAAATTATTTCAGTTATGATGGAGGAACTATATTTGCATAATTTAAATTTTAGAGGATTTTTACTGTGTAAATAAAATGTAGAGAAATGGGGAAAAGTAGGAAGCAGGATATTTTGAAAATAAAACCTGTTTTCAGCACATACCTGCCAAGGTATGCTTCTGAATTTCACGGGGCTTGCAAACATGGTGAACTACACAGAAAGTAAGGTAGCTGAAATCATGAGGTGATTTGAAGTTGTCAGCATTCGTGACCTCAGAAATGTTTATTTTTTGATTGATCAATATGCATTCTAGAATACACTTATTTGTCAAACTAATGTGCCAAAAGAAACATGTGATATCACATGCCTTTATAAAAGAAAAACCCATCACGTTCACCTTTACTTTAGCCCCATCATGAGGGGCTTGATATTAGCCCTGGTTTTAACCCTGGTGGGTAAGTATGCAACTTATCTGCTTTGATGAATTTAAAATTGTATATTCAGGAAAAGGTTTCAGAATCTGAATACAGTTCACTTGCAGACATGAACTTTAAAATGTTGTAGGAAAAACACTTTATTAATTCTTTTGTTGTTTAGGGAACAAAAGGCATTTAGCTAGTGCTGAAATAGAAGTTAATTAGAAAGGGTTATGCTATATGTGCAAGATGAGATCTAGCCTTTTATACCACAATACGTTAACATTTTGGAGTTGGTTTGGGTTTGTTTTGTCATTTCATGCCGCTATTTTTTTTCTCTTTCAGGGAGCCAGCATCTTAATTACCGTAAGTAATTTTCCTATCAACTAATATAATTATAATGAGTGAAATTAAAAATAGAATCTGAAAAGTATATCAATGTTTAATATAGCTTTACAACAGCTAATTTTGTTCAGGTGCAATGCAAAAATGAACAAATTCATCTTTTTTTGTTCCATACGTTCTAATACAGGTAGTTTAATATGTTCTGTACCTTCTGTATAATATTTTATGGGAACCATTTCTTTGCAGAACCCGATTTCAGTGAAAACAAGGTTTATACATTTAATTATGAAACCATGCTTCTCAGTGGACTTCCAGAGAAAGGACTTGCAAGAGCTGGAATAAGAATAAAAAGTAAAGTGGAAATTAGTGGTATTGAGCCAAAACTTTGTCTTATTAGGGTAAGAAAATGTATTCAATTTGAAAGGTAAAATTCTCATCATACTTAGCTTCTTTTTTAAGCTTTTGTGAAGTAATTAGGTTTCATCGTGTGTTATGCTTACTAAGGGATAATGTAACTAACACTGTTATTTTTTATACAGTGCCCTAAATTCTATTTGCACTTTGCCAGGTAATTCTCAGCTCAAGCCAGCCTTGGGCTTGAAGGATTTCTTCTGCTTTGTGGTCAGGGAGACAATGGAATGTAATTTGAAATGCACAATAATTTATTACTGGATCAATCAAATTGTTCCGAACTATACAACCTAGGATTATTTAATCAACTGATTTCATAACCAGCAGACAAAAGTCAATAAAACATGCCACAGTAGTTGCATGTGATTCAATATTTAGCATAATTAATGTCATCTGGTAGCTTCTTTTTCTGAAGGGTCCTGAGTGACATTCTTTTCATCCTCAGTTGTATATTTTTACTGCATGCAGAGTAGTTACTAAGGGGTTTGATTATGTGAAATTTACTTTTGCCTTTAATAGGAGCCTATCCCCACTTATAATGAGTGTATAGAAATGCACACCTCAACTGCTTTACACAAACTCCACTTAGTCTTCTGTATACAGGGAAGAAAAATGATCATTCTAAAAGCTTTAATTTGGCAAATTGAAAACTTTAGATTAAAAAGTGCAGTGACTGTCTCATAAATGCTTGTAAATGTTGTAGCCTTCCAGCCTGAATTAGCCTGCTGTTACTAGGTATTTTTGTAAGCTCAAATTATAATAGATCTAGATGGGAAACAGTTTTTCCATGACATTTGTAAGGGGATGGATTTCAAAACATAAAAAACAAGGAAATAAGAGTCACACATATGAAGTGGTGACTAGAAAGCTTCCCCATCAGAAAAGAGGAAGAAGCAGTCTTGTCCTTACCCCAGATCCTCCTTCATTCCTGCTTAAACAGCTCTTGGTGTGCCAGGGTGAGTCTTCACCAAAAATTGACTCCTGTTCTCTAAAACCTGCTAACATGATTTTACTGGCCCTACTGCATTTGTGAAAAGTTTCCATTTCAGAAATAATTTCGGGCAAGAAAAAGAGAAAAGACAAAAAAACACAACAACTTTCGGGGCAAGTTCTAAGCTAAAGGTAATAGTACATTTATTCCCTTCTTCTCTGGGAAAAGTTTATTTTGCTGCTGTTATATTTAAATTAGACAGTTTGGAGGGATGGTTCAGGGAATTAAACTTTCATCTGCAGCCTACTAGTTCACATTCAGCCCAAACAAAAAGCTCTGTTCCCTGGGCAGTTTCCAGCTGACAATTTTTTCATCACAAACCTACAAGTAAGAATTGCCAGCTGTGTTCAAAACCAAGCAGACAGCCTAAGTCCTGCCTGGGCCCCGAGGGCTGGGGAAAACTACCTCGCCCTGACCCTGCAGAGCAGTCCCAAACCTGCCTGTATGCAATATGCCAGAAGCATGTCCAAGAGGCAGCATGAGGGATTTGCTCTGTAACAGCCTTCCCTGTAAGCTTCAGTTACTGGGGTTGGCAGTGATCTCCACCAACAATAACAAAAATAAATATGAAAGTGCCGTCTCCAGTGATTTGCTGTATGAGAATTTAGTTTGTGTGGCTTTTTGAGAAACTAATCCGCATCTTGCACCACATTGCCAGCCTGAGGTGTCAGAGAAAAGTCTCTTTAAATTGTCAAAATGTATAGAAGGGAAGGGTCCTCCGAGAAACTAAGCTAAACATGCCTGTTCCCATGGGGTAGGAATTATTCAAGTTATGCATAGTTTAGCACAACTTTCTACTTGTTTGGATGTGCCCCAGTTTGAGGCTGGAGCATGAAGTGCAGAGTGGGGTTGGAGACAGTGCCTCAGCCTCTGGTTCCACAGCAAAACGTGTAGGGAAGTACAATTTCTGTAGCCTGCTGTCCGCTGCTCAAACTAATTCCGTGTGTCTGGCTGGTCTAGAGGCCACGTGTTTATTAGTTTCAGGTTGCTGCCTGTGCTCTGTGACCTCAGTGAGGGAAATGGCAGAGTTCACAACAGGAGTTAATGATGCATTATGCAACATTAACTTTCTCCTGCAATTTCCTGCAGACCTTCCACACCACTTTTGGGTAGCAGCCTGCTTCATGTGGTTCTTCTCTGGCTCATTTCTTTGTACAAGTCAACCTTTGGCAATACGGATTGTCTATGAAACAGAATAGAGTGCAGTGGCTGTAGAAATACAGCCTGTAGAAATACTTCCTTTCATATATGGAAATACGTGTATTAACACTAGTTATGCTAAATGACAACTTCTAAGTTTCCCCTTTGAAGAGTTTTTGTGTTCTATAAACATGTATTTTTGATGTGATTAAAGCTCTAGATGCTTATTTATAATGAAAAAAAGTTAACTGGGGAAAAGAAATTAAAGCGGAATTGTATTTCCCCTTTGTTCTAGATTCACTCAATCGAAGCTGCAGAGTACAATGGTGTCTGGCCCACGAGCCCATTCTCTCGATCACTCAAACTGACCCAGGCCCTGACTGGGCTGCTCAGTATCCCCGTCAAGTTTGAGTACAGCAATGGCCACGTGGGAAACATTATGGCTCCTGATTCTGTCTCGGATGATGGGTTGAACATCTACAGAGGGATTATGAACGTGCTGGAGTTGAGCATAAAGAAGATGCAGAATTCATACAGTTTACACGAGGTGAGTTTGGGGTTTGGCCATGGTGGCGGATCTGTAAATACATAAAATTTCACTTCAGAGTCTTCTACCGCATTTTCTGAATTCATCCTTGATATGAACTTCAATTATAAGAAAGACCTAAGTGTGGGAAATCATGATTAATTTTCATATGGGACAACATTTGATAGAGATGTGATTAAACAGGACAACAGAACAGCAGATTTTTAAACTGGTTGATGAAAGTATTTCAGAAAATGCATTTGCAGAATTAAACCCTTAGAAAATCTGGCTTCTAATTTCAGAGAAAGTAAAATGTGAAAGATGAAGCCTACATAAAATGTGAACACTGTATAAAACAAGCTTAACAATACAGTTTAATATTAACTTTAAAATAACAGTAATTTGACTTTTTCTACCAATCATATATACTTTAATCTCTTCTAGCTCCTCTTTTAGGAAGAAAATAGTATATATGTCATAACATTACTGTAACAGCTTTGACAGTTGCAGTTGATGCTCTGTTGGAATTTCCACTGTTTTTCAATTTTTAATATATTAGTCAAGGTTAATCATCTGATATTACTATTCACCACAGAAATTGCAATGTGTTTAGTTTTTGTGAAACCATATTTACATTGATTAGACTACATTCCATTCAGAGATCAGCAAAAACCTTGAAATTATTATACTTTTATGTTACTTTTATCGAAACTGTAGACCAGAGTAACCCTAAATTTTTTTAATTTATTTTTATGTAAGTAGAGTTGTTTCTGGGAAACGAAATGTATGATTTAATTTTTTTCACGCTGTTTGCCGCACATAAAAATCTGTGTGGTGTTGTTGGATATTCTGTGGCACTATTTTCTCATATCTAGTTTCACATCTTAATTCTTTCTAATTCAGTTAGCAGTATATACTACTCTCACTGCTAGGCAATAGATGTGACTTCACCTCCTAGAATAATTTCCAAGTTTTCTTTGCTTTTCTCAGACAACTGATTAATGAGTTTTGGCAGCCTTGCTTGACAATCTCAAGTCACTCTGCAAAGGAAGATCAACATTAGAAGTCCCAAAAATCTGAGCTGCAGAAAGGTTTAAAAGACAAAGCTGGGAAAGTGTA
Organism: Corvus kubaryi; assembly: GCF_017639235.1. Classification (NCBI taxonomy): domain Eukaryota; kingdom Metazoa; phylum Chordata; class Aves; order Passeriformes; family Corvidae; genus Corvus; species Corvus kubaryi. The sequence continues at coordinate 14,278,734 of NW_024581108.1, forward strand.
CATCCCATCCTGTGGGTTCAGGGTTAGCCTATCTGAGCCAGCCATAAACTGCAGCCAGAAAGTTCACTTAGGCAGGAGTGTGCTTCATCCCACTAAATTCTCTGGGCTGGACATTCCCATTTGAAGTCTGGATGTCTCTACCACACCCTGCAGTGTGCAGAGCCCCACACTTGTATTTGCAGAGTACAAGTCTTTCAGAAAGCTTGGGCAATTCCTATTTCTAGCCTTTACTAAAGACACAGTGTCTCAGGGAATTCTGTTAAGCTGAAGTGGGTATGTCTTGCCTCCTAAACACCACGTGACCATTTCACTGCTCTCACATAGCCCAGAGCTGGTCTCTGCACTAGCTATGCTATCCATAACAATAAAAAAAAATCAGGAAAATAACTCTTCCTCCTAAAATGCAATCAAGCATTTTTTCTCTACAAAAATCTCACTGACTGTAGAAACTTAAAAGCTCTTATAAATGTATATTCTAAAAATATTATCGAAGAGCTCAGCTGAAACTGTGAACTCAAGAAAACCCACAATCAAAACGCTGTTATCCTGAAATTCTTTTTAATTATTGCTGGTCATATTGTGACAGATCACCTGATATTGCAAGGCCTGTTCCATAGGCATTTGTAAGCTGTCTATGAAAGCAAGTTTGGAGGGCAGAATGTCATCTCCAACCTTGAAATACTTTGCTGTTAAGATTTCATTCTGACTGGTCAAATTATTTTGGCACTTTTTTATTAATATTCCTCAAATCATATTTCATAATCAACAGCTTTAACTGAAAACTGTTACTCCCCTTTCCTGAGGCTCCAAGTGAAACTTTGGGGAGATTTAGTTCTCTCAGTGGGACTCTGATTTGGCTTACTGAAAACCTGTACATGTAAAAAAAAAAGATGAAAGTAATGATCATCATGATTTTGCTTCTGGAGAGTATAATGAAAAAAAAGGTATTCATTTCTACTGGTGATTTTGAAAATGCAGAATTAAACAGGAAATTTCATGTGGTGAAGTGAAGCTTTGCATAACTTCTCTGATCCTGTTCTCATTTTTGCCAGGCTGGGATTGGAGGTATTTGTAATACAACATATGCAATTCAGGAAAACAAGAGAGCAAACCTAGTCTATGTGACCAAATCCAAGGACCTGAACAGCTGTGAAAAGAAAGTTCAAGTTGTCACAGGTTCAGCATACACTCATCCATGCAAGACCTGCCAGCAGGTAAATCAGAGTGGTATTATGTACATGTATTTTATATTCTTTGGCAGAACACCATTTGATATCCACATAATCTCTTCGTTTGAAATACTAAAAATGAGGGAAGAATCAGATCTGCTGTATCCAGTTGTCAATATTTTCTTTCTGTATGAACATGATCCCACAGAGAAGCAGAGGTCTCTGCTGCACACTGTCATGTACTGCAAGCACACTTGAGCTAGCTCAAGCTAGCTGGCTTGGAAACTGTTAATTATCAGCATGAGTTAATTCACCTATTCTGTTGAGTGAAAAAAATACTCACAATGTCCACTTTCTGCTATTCAAGACAGGTACTGCTGCATTTTACTATAATCCTGTCTTTGAAATAAAAAAATGTGTGGTTTATGCAGCTGCTCTCCTCCTTAGAAAATGTGTCTCCTTCTCAAGGGAATGACCAATTACTTATATTTGGGAAAAGGAAAAAGCAGCTAACACTTCTTAGCAGTAGAAGTAATGGAGAAAGGCAGCATGCCTGACCTCTCCCATGGAAGTGAGTGTGCAGAATTCACATTGATTGCTCTTATGGCCAATGAACAAAACAGCCCTGGATAATAAATGGGTTGAAGTGGGTGAGGTAACATCCTCTAGTCACAGAATTTCGAAGTTCAATAACTTTTTATTTTCTTTGTTTCTTTCCTTTTTTTATATTGTAAAGAGGAACAAGAATTCCCAGGCAACTGCTACTTACAATTACAAAATTAAATATGCACGTAGTGAAGCTGTAATTATACAAGCTGATGTCGAAGAAATCCACCAGTTTGCACCCTTCAATGAGATAACAGGAGGGAATGCTATTGTAGAAGCAAGGTACCATACATATTCCTTTAATTCAGCAACTAATTCAGCAACCCAGTAATCTGAGTAAAACTCCATAAGTGAAATAAATCCTTTACTTCCACAGCCTATTGTTTGCCAGTATTTAATTACATAAAATCCCAAACAGCTCATAAAAACAACCTTCACTGTTAGTTATAAACCTGAAACATGCACATCACTATCCAAAGTTTGTTAGCTAAACTTGGCAGGACTTGACTATTTTATTTCTCAGGGAAATTTGATTTATGCCGTAAAAGCCAAAACAAATGTAATTCCATCTGAGAAATTGTGAACTAATATATTTGAAGTAAAATACTTTGAAAGACAGTTACTCAAGAAAGAGAATTCTCTGGAAAACAATAATGCAGTAAGAGGTCCTTGGAGACTAGTTCACAAGAAACCTAGATAGGACTTTGGATTCCTAAATACCATGGGCTGCTTGCAAATCTGCCATCAAAACGGTTTCTTGATAGGAAATTTGTTGCAAAACAATTGGGCACAAAGCATGTTAAATGCATTTGCTTTTTTACAGCAAATTTTGCATATTTCATAAAGAAATTTGGGGCAAAACAAGAATATGGTTGTCTATGAAATTGTGCTCCTAGCTCAAGCACTCAAACATTTAGTATTTGAAAATTTTTTCATCTATAAAATTCATCTACTGAAAAAAATTTCAGCTACCCATTTAATTGTGAGCTCTGTAAATAGGAGTGCCCTACTGAAGGGAGAGGTTTTTGCATAAATGTCACTGTGAAGAAGGTGTTCTTCAATCCTACCCTACAGCTGCTGTAATCTTCATTGCTCCATTATCTTCTGCAAGGATCTGTTGGTATAATATATGGTTTTGGAAACAGCAACATCAGAAAGTTCATGTCAATAACTCCCTGAATAACTTCATTTATATAATGATCATGTTCAATTTGGCTAACCAAGCAAAGAAAAAAACAAACAGAACAGTGAAAGTGGCTTTTTTATCTTTTGCAATCAAGGTGTAGATAGACACAACTGCAGTGCTCTTACTGAATTATAGGTTGTTGTGAGTCACCTACAGTCTGGAGACAATGGACTTATGACGTTTTACACTCCCCTTCTGCAGCCTGTAGAGAATGTCTTCCTTAAGTTCTTTCTCAGCTCTCAGAAGGGTAGTACCTTTACTTTTCCCATTTTCTCTGCATTTTTATGTCCAGCTGAAGGGGACAAATATAAGATAGTTGGGAAGATGTGAATATCTCACTCAAGTCTTCAGGAGTTATTTCCACAATGCATTCTCTGTTTAAAAAAAAAAAACTATCAAGGCCTTAAAACACCTGGATCTGAGTTTTCAGGCCTGTTCAGTATAAGACTCTTGCAGCACATTTCAAGGCCAAGAGAGGTTTTGCTATTGTTTCACCACTTTAATCCTATCTTTAGCACTCACTTTCTCTTCTCTTCAGAATATAACATTTTCCCATCTATTCTAGGCAGCTATATCACTTCCCAAAACAATGAAAATGAAGACATAATAGATGCATCATGATTTGAAGGGGAAGTTAAATCTGTCCAAGTGTACCTGATGTTATACTTTCTGACCCAAATGCCGTTTCAATAATATTGTACAAAATGTCAAGAGATAAAAAATCTCTGCTGATTCTGTAGCGATTTCTATTCAAATTCTTGAATTCTTGAAAGCTGCTTGTCTTTAAAGCAGCTATATGCTATTTTTCTGCAGCCGTTCTCTGCAATCCATATGGAAGGAGCAAATAGAAATGATACAGAAGATCATAGAGATTCCAAAATAAACACACCAATTTTCTGCAGAGATTTTGAGATACTCTGTAGTACAGCAATATTGCTTTTGGAATGTTTTCAGTTGTTCAGTACGAATGCCTGACTTTATTATAGTGTCCTAAATGACCCATTTTAAACATAATTGGTAGGATAGGTTGCATATCTTTAGCTGAAAATGTAAAAAGATAGCAAATATTTGTAGAGACAGTCTCTCAATGAAATTATCCTTAATAACAAATGATGAAGGTTTGTTGCTTCTTAAAAAGTTTTCAGAAGGTTGAGCACTTTTCGAAAGACTAATCCTGAATGTATGTGGCCCTTTTTTGTTTGGTAAATCCAATTTAAAGCTTCAGGAGAACCTTCTTTTGTAGTCCCGAGGATATTCAGCTTACCAAACAAAATGGGGAGGGAATTGTAATAGTGCAAGTAAAACTATTGTAGCATTTCTTATTGTATCTAAAAACTTTCCATTTGAAGCTTCCAGGAGACACAGACACATAACAGCTTTTATGAACTTCTTAAAATGTTTAAATTAAATTATAATTTCTGAGCAAGTTTCCCATCTGTGTTTTTCTACAGTCCATAATTTACTCCTTAAGACGCAACACATCCTTCCTGTGATATTCTTCAGGCCACAGCTTCTCACCTCCCTCTTCTTCCATAAACTCTCAAGCCAGGTTATTCCCAAAGGAAGGCAAAGGCTGGCTCTGATCGGAGCCCCGCTGTGCAAGTGCATACCTCCTCAGAGTATGGTTCTGAGCATCGCATCCAAATGCATCTCTTTGTAAATATCTTTGCCCTGACAATAACAAAACCTTTTGCAGTTGTGGGGAAGTACAATTACTGGGGTTTTTTTTAGTTTGTACCCTGCATCTTGTGATGTTTTCTTTCTGGGGTTCTCCATTCCAGGCAGAGACTTGCTTTGACTGATGTGCAGAAGCAGAGGGCAGAGGTCCCACCAAAAGAGTACCAGAATCGTGGGTCCCTTCAGTACCAGTTTGGCAGTGAACTGCTTCAGCTTCCTGTCCACTTATTCAAAATAAAAGATGTGGAAAGCCAGGTAAACTCAGCCACTGGACAGATTCTTTGTTGGAGGTTAAAATCTGTGCATGTGGGATACAATGCATGTGAGCTTCCTGCATTTTCATCTTTCTGCAGATAGAGGAAAGCCTGCAAGAATTAGTAGAGGTGACCTCTGACCAGCTTCCCAGTGATGCACCCGCAAAAGCCCTCAAGCTTCTGCACCTCTTCCGTGCAGCAAATGAGGAGAATTACGAGTCGGTGTGGAAGCAATTCTCCAGTCGGCCAGCATACAGGTACAGACAACAAAGGTGGTACTTTTCTGCCGGAGAACCTCTGGAAAGCCTGTCTCCAGAGGCAGATCTGGAAAATGCTGCTTGTCTTTCCCATTACAGGCGCCACATTTTGGATATAATTCCTGCAGTGGCCAGTCACCGTGCACTCAGGTTCCTGCGGCATAAAATGGAGAGGCAAGAGCTCACCAACTGGGAAGTGACTCAAGCAGTGCTTGTGGCTCTGCACTCCAGCACTCCAACTCAGGATGTGATGGAGGAAGCAACGGTAGGATTCTCTAAACACTCTCTATCCACTCTTTGCTGATTCTAACATCTGTTGTATTTATTCCTTTGACAAGATAGTAAAGGCTTTGAAAGTATAAAGGTTTTATGTCCTCTAGTGAGGTTGAAAGGGCTTTGTTTCCTGGCTGTCTTAAGGGGAGGAGAATGCAAATCAAAAGGGCAAAAATTACTCCAGAATGAAACAGGAAATAAAGAGCCAAATAACCCCTGTCTCTGAGGGGTATTGCTGCATACAGTGGATTCTAGTTGCTCTTTTTCCAAATGTGCTTTATAGTTACATCAAATTAGTTCTCTGACTGTCTACAAAGACAAGGGAGCAAGAAATACATATTTGTTATATCCGTGTGTTTGTCCTAATTGACCTAGAAGGATGGGTATGAATTTGAGAAGATCTGTCAAAACCAAGGGAATTATGTCAATGTGAAGGCCACGTAGGAGAAAGTGTAATTATTTTTGCAATTTTTTCTATATGAAACCCTATATGCAGGGTTTCATCCCAGTCTCAGATGCAAGAATTTATCTTTGCCTACCCTAGGTAGAGACAAGGAACCTCAGACCAGGGTTTTACCCTCAGCGAAAGCCATGACAGCCTGGTTGTTACTGTGTGGTGTTGCTCAGCTTCCCACACGAGAGAGCAGCGGGCTGATGCCTCCTGTCAGCTCCTACATTTATACAAAGTATTCCTGTCTGCCCAAAGCACTGAGGTCCATTCACAACAAATCTCAAATTCATTGTATCTACAGCTGAGGCAATCATAAAACATGATGAATGTTTCTTCAATAATGTGCATTTTTCTGTTCCATAACGGGGTGATTTCCTCCCTTTGGATTATAGCCTATGCCAAATTTAAATCTGAAACACTATAAAGGCAACAGATCTGCCTTCCAGATGTTACTTGGAATTGCTTTACAATTACACTATCAAATACAGTACTATCCACTGATTAACAGAAAATCCATCAACAAAAAAAATATCAAAAGCCTGGTTTTGTCTTTCATTGGGCAGAAACATATTTTTCAATAATGTTTCTCTTCATTAATGGGGGTAACGAACAACTGCCTTCTCCCCAGCTCATTGTAAAAAAGCATTGCCCGCGCTCGACCTCTGTGCTTGGGAAGGTTTGCCATCTCAGCTACGCCTCACTGTGCCACAAACAGTGCTCCTCATCTGACTCCTGCTCCGAGTGTCTCCAGGTAATCACATTGTTATTTATCATTTAAAAGAAAAGTTAAGCCTTGAGTTCTTTCTTCATTATTCAGAAAGCTGTATTTCACTTCACTGCAGTGTTTCCTTTGGGGAAAGGAACCCCAGTTGGTTAAATACAACATTTTTATCTTTAGATTAGCACACAAAAGAGAGTGAGAGGAAGAAGCAAACAATTCATAACACTTTTTATCTGAGTATCTCTGAGTGCTTTATTGCCAATTATTAATGAAGTCCCATGACATTGCTCAAAAATACTTTAAATACAGGTATTATGCATATTTCTAAATTAACTAAGTGACACAAAAGTCTAGGTTTTTGTCAGAATTAATGTATCCCAGCCAGAAGCAGAGCCCAGTCATCAACACAGACTATAAGGTTGTTACAACAGTAATACCCTCCCTGTTCTGCACTGCTTTTAATCAGCAGGCCTCAAAACAATTTGAGTAGTCATTAAATAGCATTTCCCAGTTCTAAAAACGCATGTCGTGGTTCACAGAGGCCAACCACTCAGCCAGTAACAAGAAAGGAAAGAGAAATGTGTGTTCAGTCTTTGGCACCCATCAATCCACCATCCCCAGTGAGAGCAGGGTGTTCCAGAAACACTGTGTGCCTGACATGATTTTTTTTCCTGTAGTACATAGGCATGGGCAACCTTCCTACACGTTGCCTGTGTTACAACTGCCACCAGTGCTCTCGAGCTAATTAAATCTGAGAAGCCCTATGTCAGAGAATGAAAATCCTTTCCCGAAGCAAGTGATTGTATAGGCTTATTCAATGAATTCAAATGTCCCTTCATTTGATTAGCTATATCAAGTAGACTGTTTCTGCACCATCAAGGGATCTCAAATGTGTTCTTTTAAAGTACAGAATCTGTATTTGAATTATTCTCTAATATCTCAGTTTCTTTTTTAAAGCCATTTGTTATCATTTTAAACTGTTATCTATCAGGATTTAGTTCTTTTCTCTTATTCAGCTTTCAGACAACTACTTCTAATCTTGCCACACTAATGGAAGTGTGATCCAGTTGCTTACAATGAAGGCTGTAAAAAGATTTTTTGGCAATGATCTCATTTTCCAGCTATTAATCCACGCTGAAAAGAGGCTGTCATAGCTGGTTAAGGGCACCACCACTAGCCATATATTCAGGGATCTTTTTAAGGGTCTGAAGGTTTAATTGTATCTGTATTTTTGCACCTGTCTTCAACCATGAGACAGAGATGCTCAAGCATCCTTGTTTCAGGGTTCCCAATTAACCCTGAGAGGCAGTGGGAACTAGGTCCTAGCCATTATTTTTTCCTTTAAAAATCTTACCTGATAACTTTAAGGTAGAGTGATGAAGAAGCTGTTCATTGCAGCTGTCTTGGCTATACTTGTTCTATGAATAAAATGTTCTATTCATGAGGGAAAAAAAGACTTTGAAAATACTTAAAATAAATGAATTGAACAAACTGAAATTATGGAAGTCAAACCCCTGAATAGGCTGGTGGATGGAATATAGATAAGAGCTGGAATTGAGCTCAACATATTTGTTTTCATTTTTCAGCTTCTTCATGGCTTTGCAGGAGAGGCGTTGAGCAAGTCTAGCACAGAAGAAATTTCCCTGGCTTTGAAAGCCCTTGGGAATGTAGGACATCCAGCCAGCATCAAGCACATCAAGAAGTTTTTGCCAGGATATGCAACTGGTGCCTCGGATTTGCCACTCAGGGTCCATGCGACTGCTGTGATGGCCCTGAAAAACATAGGCCTAAAAGACCCCAAAATGGTAAGAAAACAAAGCTTCCTCCTTTGCCCTTGTGACTTGCACTCACAAGGCTGCTAATAATGGGTGATGAAGGAAAAACAGGTCTTTTTTTCAAATATTGCATTATTTTTCAAAAAAAAATACTTAGCCATTCCTTGTTTGGCATGCCTTGTTTCTTTTGACATTAACCTCCAATATTTCAGACTGCAACAAAAAAATCCCATTAAAAGGATACATTCATTGTTGATGAAGACAAATCAGCATTTCCATTCCAAACATTTCATTTCCAAGGACATTAGACAGAAAACTAAATTATTGATCCAAATGTGTTTAGTACTACTTCACCTTTGGTATGTGAGAGAACCACAAAACAAGGTTTTCAGGGAATTGACATTGAATGCTGAGTGCCACATCTAATCGTAATTCAAGACCAGATTTTATTGTAAATAGACACCAAGGGCTTGCATCCTAATTACAAATTTACAGACATTGTGCGGGTTTAAGTCATAAACAGAGCATTTACTAAATGTGACTTGTGTCCCTCACTGGGATAATTATTAGATCCCACATACAATGGCTACACCAGCATACTCTCATCTACCACAGACATCACTTTACAATCATTTTCACTTTAAAGCAGTCTGCTTTTAAAAGGAAACCTTTTCAAGGTTTCCAAGATTTTGGTCCTGATGTTGAAATTTTTTGTTTTATATAAGTAAAATCTTAATATAAAAAGTAAAATAAAAGCTTTCATTAACTATTCACCCACTAATCAGTATCAGGGTTTCCATTACACTCATTTTTTGCATGTGACTCCCAGTTTGAGTGCACATATTGATCCACAGACAATAGTGCGCCAGGATATGCTTTTAACAAAAAGAATAAAGAAACAATTTAGTAGAGTGCAGGAGCTGGATGGGGAAATGCAGGGGAGGAAGGGAGAGAATTGCAAGGGTAGGAGTTAAGGTATTTGCTGGGGAAGAAAAAAAAAACCAATTTGGTGTTTGAGAACAACACTGCATCTCTGATTGCTCTTTGGCCTGGCTTTCCACATGTGCCCCAGACCACTCAGTTTCATTTTCTATGCATTTTCTTTGGAGAAAATTGATCTGCAGCAAGTTAATGATTGTGACCACTTTTTTCATTGTTCAAAAAGCAGTCTAATACCTGGTTTGTAGCTAGGTACACACCAGTATTTGGATTAAGCATACTTAAACAGTAAAAAAGGCCATGAATTATTTTGAAAAGCCTCGTTTAGAAAGAGGCCTACTGCATCTTTGTCACTTCTTATACATTGGTATTTGATCACCATATTCAAATTAATAAAACCAATCAGGGTTTTTCCAAAGTTTGTTGAAGTTTTCTGGATCATTCTTCATTACAGCTCATGGACGTGCACTCTCCCTGGCAGGATAGGGCTGTGCAGATGGTTTGCCAGAACAGTGGTGCATCATCCACACCCATTTTAAAGCTTAGGACCAAAGGCCTCAGTCCCCGCCCTGGAAACTGCAAATATTCCAGTTCAAAATTAGTCTTGGTAGTGAATATTGCTGAGGTCAAACACATCAACCACAAGTAGTACTGAGGAACTTACATTTATTGCATTAAATTTTGGTTTAAGCTGCCGATATGGCATAGAGATTTCTGGTAATAAATCAGGTTTTGTTTGTTTCATTCTAATTCTATTATTTAGCAGAAGATTCCCCAGAAGATCAAATTATTAGAAATAAGTTATACCTTTATGAGTAGGGATAAGTGATCACTGAAATCACTTCTCAGGTACGGAATGGATTCATGAAATCTTTTACCTAGAGTCAGATAGCTCAAAGAGGTGTAAAAGACTTGATGTAGAAGTTATCCAGTGAAGTTCCTCAGCTTTGATTGTGTAGGAAGTCAGACTACATTACCATAATGTCGCTTCCAGCCCTCAGACTATGAAACCAGGAACAGTGTTGCCATAATAATTAAATAATCCAAATTTTTACTGCGCTAGTTATGAAACAGATCATTCATTGGTGTTGGGTGGTTATCAGCAAAATGTTCAAACATACAGTAAAACTGAATATATCTATTGTTTTCAGGTCCAGGCTATTACCCTTGAGATTTTCCTGAATCACAAAATTCATTCTCGAATCCGAATGTTAGCTGCAGTGGTTTTGCTTGAAACCAAGCCAGGTCTTCCAATAGTGATGACATTAGCTGATGCTGTGCTGAAGGAGCCTAGCATGCAAGTGGCAAGTTTCATCTACTCTCACTTGAGAGCCCTGGGTAGAAGCACAGCTCCAGATCTTCAAGTGATGTAAGGAAAATTCCTTTCCTAGAAGAAAAACCTTGTTGCAAACTAATTGAAACGTTAATGTGCTCACTAAACTTTTTCAGGGCTTCTGCCTGCAGAATGGCTATCAGAGCACTAAGTCCCAAATTTGACAGATCTGGGTATCAGTTCAGCAAGGTTTTCCGCTTCAGTATCTTTAAAGGTAAGATCCAGAAGATTTTGTAGAGAAATATATACTGGTGAATGTGTGAAAAAAAAAACTGTATAGTATGAGAGCCCAGTTCTCCTATCCAGCTGTTAGGCTGCATGCTGTTCCTCCATATTTACCTATCTTCAGTGAAAAAACTATAATCTCAGGCTCTCCATTTGAAGAGTGTTTAGGTCCCTGTGTGTTTTGCATTGTACACTGCCAGCATGAAATTACCAGAGGGGTTGTGGGGCTCTAACCCTCTGTTTTCATTAGTCGGGGAGGCACATGCTCCTGTATCAAACACCATAGTCTCAGTGGTGCTTAACAATTTCATACTATTGTTCAGCACCAAACAAACAGAAGGGACCTAAATTACTGCCGGTGTTGAACACCTACAACTTCTGTTGCATTCAATGTGATGCTAAATACTCTTCACCCTAACAACCGTGCCCAGTGAAACAGACAACTCTGAAAACATTCAGATGTGACAATTCATTGCACCCATGAGCAGCTACGTCAGGCTTACTGTCTAAAGATTTTTCTTGCATCTTCCTACCAAGATTCTTTACTAGAATGAGCAGATCCATGCATGATATCTGGAGACTGGCCAGCTACATCAGAGGGAGTTGCACATAAAAATGTAGTGAAAGCAGGGAAGGACCAGATTAGAAGACAGATTCTTGCTGGGCCACATTGTAGTTTTTGCTATTTTCCGTGTGTGTTATTTTTCTCAGTAGATTTTTTAAGCAACTCCCTTATGTAAATGACCATGACAGCCTCAGAGATTTGGCATATGTATCTGGCAGACTAGGGAGATTAAATCTCCAAACACAGTTTCCTTACACATGCTGTTTATCTATCAGGACTTGGATGTTTTTAGCACTTTTGTTATTCACTGGTATGTGTTAAGATTCTTTTCAAAGTAATCGATATTAAGAGACTCTGAAACATCTGAAATCCACAGGGCTTGAGTGTACAAGTACTTCTGCCTTCTTGTTAGAGACAGGGGTGTGGTTTGAAGGACTTTTGTAAATCTTATTATTGTCCTGCCCCAGTTTTGTGGGTTTTACTTGACAATTTAATGTGCTCTATAATAGAAATAAATATAATACATACTGCAAGTAGCACAGTAAAATGCTGTACACATGCTTGCTGCCTCAGTGATGGAGACAGCAAGTGCCCAAAGAAATACAGTCACTAATATACACCATGTGAATTTTGTACTACTTAGAATACATTCAGGGATAGATACATTTTCCATTAATATGAAGATACTTGTTTCTTGGTTTAGGTACTCATTTTGTCTTCTTATTTTTGCTTTTAAAATTAAGCCATCTAAATTTTCACACAGTGAGAAAGAAAGGTGCAATATGCATGAGGGATGCCGGCGGGGGGCTATGTGAAATGGAATACTTTATTCTGGCTGTAGCCTGGGAATGCAGTACATCAGGGAATTGCTGTTACTTCCTGGTGAAGCCCATTGTCAGAAATTTGGCTACCACACCTAGGTAGGTCCTCATCCTGAAGAAAAAAAACGAGATCTTTTTCTCACACATGCTAAACTTAGACTTGGATAACTCAGCTAAATTAAGTCAATCTCCTACTACACTGGTATGGGAAGAGGACCCATCCTCCAGCTTTCTGATTTGATTTGTTTCCACTAGCCACAGGTAAAACATGTTTCAGTGAGTCCATTCTGGAGGAGTTACCATAGTGACGGCTGTAATGCAGTACCTACCTCCTTGATAAAAACAAAAATCTGCCCTCAGCATCACAGATCTTTGTGGTACTAGATGCTGAATTTTTAATGATAGGCAATAATGTCAGCTGAATCTACCTCTAATCTGGAATTTGTCACACACGACCACCACAAATAGTGCTTCATGCTCTACACATTGCTACTGAAATCAAAGGGGTGACCCAGGTTCTTCTCAGTGTGAGGATTGAGAGAATCTGACTTTCAGTATGCACAGATTCATATATTTAAATGTGGACTAATGCTTATATTTACAAAAGACTGCTTTCTTTGCTCACTAAGTTTTCTTTCCCTCATCTTTGGGGCAAGACACTTAATCAGATATATGCAGGTGTCATCAAACTCTCACAGTGATGCAGCAAATATATTCTTAGATCATTAGCACTGTGTAATGCCTGAGGTATGGAAAATATTGCTGCTGTCTTCAAGTCAATGAATTCTATACAATCATTTAATCATTTATAAGCAGTACTTCTTATTAAGTATCAGGAAGTACCACGGAGTTTTTAACTAACAGTTTTTGTGGTTAGAACATAAAAGATAGCTTTAACAACTTCAGTAAAAGTATGTGCCTTAGTTTTAGTGTCCTGTCCATGAAGCATCTACGATTGCTCTGGCTAAGCTCATTCAGAGAAAAACTAGTCTTCACATTGCCAAGTTTCCTGTCAACTCACTAGTAATGTCCCAGTGTGGCATCATTTTTCTTTTTTATTTTTTGTAGTATCACCATTACTATCTACTGAATGTTCTCCACTTATTCCTCTGTCCAAAGTGGGGTGGCATAAATACCTGTGTCTTGATTGCATGAGCTGTTTCTGAACCTCACATGTTGTAGGTAGATAGTGCCCAGCGTTTTGGATAGACCAGCAGATTCCTACAGCAAAACAGTGAAGGCACTGTAGTAAAATTACAGTTCATACATACTTCCTTATCCTCCAAATGGTGTAGGAACAGGGGAGGAGGGCTAGAAGGAAGCACAGCAAGGGTGCCTACATTTCCTGTCAGCCTTGTTCCTCTTGAAACCTAAGGAATCTTAGAAAAGCTGTAGGATTACTTTAATTCATAAAACAGGACAGGATATAACTGTGCCAAGACCCAGAAGAATTCCTGACTGTGCTCTGCACTGATTATCGGTACCTAAGAACATTATAGATGATAAATCTAAGTAGAGACATAAAGAGAAACAAATTGTTTGCTCAAAGTTCACTCAATAGTTAACAATAATTTAACAATTGGTGCATTTCATGTGAGGGTTACAGCATTTGGAACTAGATGTATTAAATTGCTTCTGAGTCATTTGAGAGACAAATCTATAGCTCACCATCTGTCCTTACAGGACATCTGTATCACTTTCCCTAAACTATTAGCAAAGGAGGCAAATCTGTTTTCATTTCTCATCTCCTTTGTCAAGGTGCCCTAAATGATGTCTCATAAAAGCATTTCATAAGCTGATTTTACAGAGTGTGACGGGATGTAAATGATATGGACAGGCATATTTTCTGTACTTGGATAAGCTCAAGAGGTGGGCCCCTAGGAATCTCTGGAGGTTTAACAAGACCAAGTGCAAGATGCTGCACGTGGGTCAGGGCAGCCCTCCACATAAATCCAGGCTGAGAATGAACAGATCAAAAGAGCCTTGCCAAGAAGGACTCAAGGTGCTGGAGAGGGAGAGTCTGGACCTGAGCCAGCATGTGCACTTGCAGCCCAGAACGGCAATCATGTCCTGGGTTTCAGCAAAAGAAGCCTGACAAGGAAGGAGATTCCGCGCTTCTCCTCCGTTCTTGTGAGACCCCACCTGCAGTGCTGCATCCAGCTCTGGGGTCCCCAGCACAGCAAGGACATAAACCTGTTGGAGCAAGTCTTAAGGAGGACCAGCAAGATGATCAGATGGATTGAACACCTCTCCTATGAGAAAGGCTAAGAGAACTGGGATTGTTCAGTCTGGAGAAGAGGCAGCTTTGGGGTGACCTAACTGTGGCCTTCCAGCACCTGAAGGGAGCATGCAAGAGACCTGGAGAGAGGCTTTACACAGAGGCATGGAGTGACAGGATAAGGGGGAATGGATTCAAACTCAAAGGGAGTAGGTTTATATTAGATATTAGGAAAAAATTCTTTACTGTGAGGGTTATGAGACACTGGCAGAGGTTGCCCAGAGAAGTTGTGGACACCCCAGTTCTGGAACTGTTCAAGACCAGGTTGGATTCAGCTTTGAGCAAATTGGTTTACAGGAGGGAGCCCATGCCCATGGCAGGGAGTTGGAACTAGATTATCCTTGAGGTCCCTTTCAACCCAAACCGTAATAAGATTCTATGATATAGTAGAAGCAACTGAAAAATGGCATAACCACCATACAATCAGTGAGATTATAGCTTTGCCCATTATTAGTTAAAAAATGCAGAATATTCTGTTTATAACTGTTATATAACATCAGTTTTATAGCTGGGTTTTCTGGCCTTGCTCATATGATGCTGATTATTAAATTAGTAAACAGATATGATCTGCACACTCTGACCTAGAAACTAACTGTGCTGTGTCTTACTGCCTATTTATCTGCAGATTTCCTTATGAGTGGGCTGGCAGCTAAATATTTGGTATTGAATAATGCGGGTACCTTAATTCCAACTGTGGCAATGTCTCAGCTGAGGACACATTTCCTTGGAAGAGTGGCTGATCCTTGGGAGGTAATTCAGCCTACCCACAGTTTGCCCTCTAATCCCTTTTTACAACCATCATCCAACTGGTATTTGTACTTTACTTCTTCCCACAGGTGGGAATAACAGTTGAAGGACTGCAGGAGATATTTGCTAAAGGTTACTCTCCTGAGAGAGACTGGGAGACAGACTATGACTTCAAGAAAATCCTGAAAACGGTAAATTCTGAGGGAAAATAAAATCTCATATTGCTTTCTCAAATGCTATGAAGAATCAGGCTTTTTTCATCTTTTCACACAGCTCTCTGACTGGAAGGCATTCTCCAGTGACAAACCTTTTGCATCAGGTTACTTGAAGATGTTTGGCCAAGAGTTTTTTTTTGGTGGACTTGATAAAAACGCCATCCAAAATGCACTGCAGGTATCATTTTTAAAGCACCACTACCCAAGCATCAAAAGCTCTAAAATACTGTTACTTTCATACATTCTCTCCTTTTTTAAATTCATGGTTGAGTTTTTGTCTCTAGTATTAATCAAGGCAAATAAGGTCAAGCTTTGATCAGGGTTATTTACAATCATTGCTGGCAGAATTTCCCCTGAGGCATAGTTAATGACACGGATCATGATATTCAAGTTCTGCTTATTTAGACATGTTGAACTCTGTAATTGCAGGCATGGTATGGATCTGATGAAAAAATCCCTTCACTAAGGAGAATAATCAGTAGCCTCCAAAGTGGTGTAGGGAGGCAGTGGACCAAAGCTCTCCTGTCCTCTGAGATCCGTCGCATTGTGCCCACCTGCACCGGCTTCCCAACAGAGACCAGCTTCTATTACTCTTCTATCACAAAAGTGGCAGGAAATGGTAACATATCTCATTGCTTGAGCAATACAAATGTACTTTCTAGGACCAGAGGGCATTTTTAATGCTTTCTTTGCTTTCTTTGTAATAGTTCAGGCACAGATTACACCTTCTCCAAAGTCTGATTTCAGATTAACTGAGTTACTAAACGCCAACATTAGGCTGAGATCAAAACTGAGTCTAAGGTAAGTATTTAGTATAAAATAAAAGAATAATATTTTCAAGTGACAGAGGCCATAAAAATTCAACAGCTGTTCGCTGCGTGAACATAATTATACCCTCACTCTACCTTTTCAGCATGGCCAAGGAGATGACCTTTGTAATGGGAATCAACACACGCACAGTCCAGGCAGGGCTGGAAGCACACACCAAAATGAATGGTCGTGTACCTGTGAATGTTGTTGCCACTATCCAGATGAGGGAAAAAAATGTCAAAATTGAAATGCCACCATGTAAAGATGAGACAAACATAATTAGCATAAGGTAAGACATAGCACTTAGTATCTTTCTATGTAGCAAAGCAGAGTCTTCTAAGAAAACTGAAATATATTTAGGAATCTTGTCTTTGACTTACAGCTTGGATAAGTGGTGTTGATTGGTATAGTTTATGTTTCTTTTAAATGAAGTGACATGCACTAAAGCTTTGCTTGAAATATGTGTTAATTTCTGTGGTCTTCACCTGAAAATCCTCCTTTGGGCTATATGTCAGTTGTGGAGACCCATAAGCTATCTGAAACACAAATGACATAAAATTTCTATCTTGATACAATTATTTGAACTGGAAACACTAGGTAAGATATAAGCCAGCTGAATCCTATCAGTTAGAACAGTTAACCCGTCTATATTTGCATTTGATGCGTGTAGTGGTTTAGTCCAAAATACTCATTACTGTGTATCTTCTGTGACATAAGAATTAGGAGAAACACAAAGCAGGCACCAAACTTGAAAGAATATAAAGAAATTTATAAAGAAGAAAAAAAATTATACCACATCTTCAAAACTCTTCTCCTCCCCCTACCTTTCTCCCTTCTCCCACTGACAATGTAAAAAGACAACCCTTGAGAGGTTCCGTCTGTTTACCACTTCCATAATAACCTTGTTCAGTCCATTTAGGAAGAGGAGTCTCTCTGCTCGCATGTGAGTCCCTTCCCCCAACTTGCAGCTTTTCCCACAACTGCTTTCGAGGGTCCACTCTTGAAGGTTTTTGGGGTACAATTTTAAGGTTGAGCTGTTCAGAAACAAAAGTTCTCTTCACCCATCTCTGGGAGCATTTCATCTCTAAGAACAGAAGCCTTTCTCCTTCCCTGGGAGCAAAGGGTCTTCTTCATCTTCATCTCTAGGACTATCTCTGGGAGCATCTCTAGGAACTGAGGTTTTCTCCTTTCCCATTTGGAGCAAAAGTCCTCATCACTTCCATCTCTCCCCATCCAAACTTCTCATGAAATTACAGCTGCTTCAGCATCTGCCTATCTCAGCACAGGTGCTTTTGCTCACAAGCACAAGTTGAACCTCCCTTGCCCCCATGCCTTCATGAAATTACAGCGGGTACTCTGACATATCATAGCTTCACAACAGAATTTCAGCTTTAAGCATCTCCTCTTTCTCTTCCCTCAGGTTTTCAGCTCTTCACAGCACTAAAAGGGTTAATCTCACCTAGGCCTTGCAGCTGGAATGTGGCTTATTGCAGTGGGGATGGGGAGAGCCGAGCTGCTCCGGCTGCCCACAGCAGAGCTGTGGGGGGTTCCGTGGGTGAACAGGGCCCATCGGCTCCAGGATGGCCATGGCCCGGCCCGGCCTGGCCCAAACAGAGCCTGGGTTGGGCCCACTGGCCCCCACACGGGGCCCCCAGCCACCTGTCCCAGCACCAGAAAAACAAGACAGACTCTCTGCCTCGGGGTTTCTATTCTTAAGTGTGGATCACAGAGGCAGTCACAATTTTAAGTGGCTCAAAGAATTGTTCAAACTGGCCAGCTGATCGGTTCTGTCAGGTCATAGAGGAAGCTGTAAGCACCCCTTTGCAAGCCGGGACTATGCTTGCTAACCTATGACAATGCCTTGAAGCATAGAGGGTTTGGTGTTTCTTATGGTTTTACCTTGTTCCCCTGTGGCTGCCATTTGGTTTTCTTATCTGTTAGGTCTCCTTGATTTATTATCAGTGCATGCAATTACAATACACTCTGGAAAACTGTTGTAGCCAGATGCCAAACAAATGAAAACAGATGGAAATACAAGTGCAAAGAGTGGGAGGAAACAGAAAGTCCAAGGAATCAAAGCAGTAGACCAAACTTAGAAAACCTTTACACGCCCACACATGAAAAAAAACCTGAGAAAGAGAAGTTGAAAATTCATCACCAAGGAAAAAGCTTCACTGACAACAGAAATCGGCGATTATACAAACCACTGAAATGTTAACAAGTTTCTACTCTAGGAATACAGCTGTAACAAAAGAGCTCAGTTGCTTGATCCAGCTGCAATTAGCATTCATGGCTGCTGGCCCAGAGATGCTCTGCAGGTCTCCTCAATTTAGCCACCAGTTAGGCTAATCATTATTTTCCGTTGCCCTTTGATAGTCACAGACCATTTGACGTGCATTTGACATCTCATCCTCCTTCCTAGACAATTCCTCCACTCTGTCAAGTGTGATTGTAATCAGGTCCTCTCCATGCAGAGTAGGGAGTGTCTCAGCATTTCAGAGATCAAAAGTTAGCTGCATGGGTTTTTTGGTTCAGTTTCTTATGGAGGCCAGGACAGTCTGCTTCTAAGGTCATCAGGGACAGCAGGCACCAACTCTCACTAGTTCTCACTGTTAGAGAGGGTGAGGTAGATATTAATGAACTCAATAAGGACACTGAACTGAAATGAGAATATTGAATACTGATAGGGAGTTTAGAGCCTCAAGCAGAGCTAGAAATATTAGAAGGAGGATCTTCCCTGCAAACAAATAAAAAATATTTTCCTCCTTTGACTTAAGGGGAGATCAAATGAGACACAAAAAAGGGTTAAATGCATTGCCATAAAGCAGAAAGCAAGTCAGTATCAGAAACAAGCTATTACAGCAGAAAAACCCATGAGTTCCAGCACAAGCCCTGCTCTAGACCCTGCAGCATTACCATTTATAAAGCGAAGTAGTCACTTGGAAATAGCTCCATAATGCCAAGTATATGAGAAAGTTAATACTCCCTAGATGACTTCTAGCACCATCAATTTCTCTCCAAAAAGCATTCCCATTCACTGTTACAAAACAAATGGCCAGTGGAAACCACACAGAGCAATGAAACAGCAATGAGTGCAAGTGAAGGCAAAGCAATAACTAGAGAATGTAACATCAAAGCACATCACTGAGGAGGTCAAAGACCAAGCAAAGTAAAATCTTAAAGGTGTGAAGGCACGGTAGAGAGAAAGGAGATATAGAGAGAGAGAGAGAGAGAGAGGGATGTGCTGTATAGAGTGGGTTAAAAATTTTAGTGTAACATACTCTTTTTCTTCCTTTTGCGTAGATCTAACAAATAATAAAGATCCAATTGAAGTCAATGTTTTAGAGATATTGTGACACTTTCCCTTGTTAGCTTTAAATTCACCATTTAAAGAAATAGTTCTAGAAAGCTATTGATCTTTCATGTGTTTGTGAGCTCTGTTCACAATACTTTAGTATTGGGCACTGTCTTGATGGTCAGCGGGTTACCTTCTACAGTCCCATGTCATTAAAGCTAGGTAGGATGTGATATTATTTTCCCCATCATCTCTCACATTCAGACACAGGAAGCAGTTTTCAATAGCATTAAGTTCATTTATATCCTACACACCATACAGGTTATAACCTGTCACAGCAGTGGGATTTATATAAATTTTCAAGAGCCAAAGAGAAATTCAGGTAAGTAATCACAGACTCAAAAGGAAAAAAAAAGAAAACTTTGGTGATAGAGAGATTGCATTCCCAAGACAAATCAGCACATTATGGGCTCAACTCTCTCTGTAGCAAAAATCAGAGCAAAGTAATTAATCGTCCTATGGAGAGAATATATAGCATGTGTTTCAATTCA
This sequence comes from Corvus kubaryi, assembly GCF_017639235.1. Taxonomy (NCBI): domain Eukaryota; kingdom Metazoa; phylum Chordata; class Aves; order Passeriformes; family Corvidae; genus Corvus; species Corvus kubaryi. The sequence continues at coordinate 14,298,882 of NW_024581108.1, forward strand.
ATCCTATCAAAGTTAAATTTAATTAAAAATAATGGTTATTTTTAAGACTCTTTTAACATAATTATTTAGTATATTACAGATGGTTACTTCAACATACTTTTAAACAAAATTTACAAAAAGTAAAAATCAAATAAATTTCAGGGGAAATTAGAGCTTTGTGATTAAAGTATAAATATGGAGAAAGAATGCACTTTGCTAGTATTCATAATGACATATGCACATATTCATAATGACAGACTATGGATGTATATACATAATCTTGAATAGAGCTTGTATCATAAGGTTTTTTGCTTGTTTTAACTGTAGGATAACCAGAAATTGCTTCACATAGGCATCTTATAAATAAGATGAACCAGGAAATTAGAAAATTCTTTGCCCAACATGTTTACACCACGTGTAGCAGAAAATGCAGAAGAGGCAGTGTACATTGTGATCTTGTGAGGCAGCAAGGTGTGTTTGGGGGGCAGAAAAGGGAAACACCTGGGCCTCCAATCTCTGTTTTTTTAACACCTTTGCACTAAAGTTGGAAGGAAGATGCGTAGGAAAGGCAGAAGGTTTTGTTTCACCACAGCAGAAAGAGAGCTAAAGATCTGGCTGGCTGATTTTCTCTTGCATCTCACTTATTTAGATGTGATGTCATGCTGTGTTTTAAAACCTGGGAAAATAGTTTTTTGTTGATTTTTTTTTGTATTAAACAGACATTTGAACTCTTCTGTCCCCATGTTAGGGATGCATGTAAGGCCACACTCTCTGAAACATCAGTGGGTCCAACGTAGCTGAGTTGCTTGTCCCTTACCCCTGCAGTGAGTTTGGCTTATATTATAGCGCAGCTTCTTCTCTCATCCAAAAAATGCACTAATACATATTGGAAAATCTTCTTTTTATTTTTTCTCCCTTGTGCGGGATCAGAGAGAACAGACTCTTTCATACCATAGCTTTAGGCCTTCTTTGTGACTGTTTTTTCTTGTTAAAGCACCAGAGCAGGCACTTGTAGCCTATTTTTACTGTTCCGTGTGATTCTGACATGTGTCACCTGTGATGCAGCTACATTTGTCGGCTCTCTGTGCTCAACAGGGAGGAATCGATCCTCCACTTTCATTAGGTGGCAGGAGTAGACTATTGGCATAAAAATACTAAAAAAAATTGGAAGAGAAACCCCAGGGCTTTCTGCTTGGGGATCCAGCCCACAGTTCAGTGGTCATTTGAATTATTGAATGGTATTAAAATAAAACCATTTCCCTTTTTGTCTCTTTACCCAGATGAACCACCTGAAATGCAAGTTGATTTGTATTTTCTTTTATCCCTCAGCTTGTTAGGGAGAATATTTTATTTCAGATTCCATTCTTCAAGGTTCTCCTATCACCCAGCGTGGAGCGTTGCTGTCATGTCCTTATCTAAAAAAAGAGAGAGATGGAAAAGAAAACAAAGCCCACAGGTGACACACGTTTTATTGAGGTGTTCCACATGAAGAGCAATTGTGCGCTTTACACTGCACACAGCACGGTAGGAGCCTTCAAGAGGAAGAGAGGGCTATCAAATGAATACAAATTCATCTTTCAAATAGGTTAGATCGGAATTGCTCAGGCTAGTACAGTGTGGACCGTATTAAAATAGAGACCATTTTGAGACCATCTTTCCATTCACTGTCACAGCAGCCACCTCCATTGGCAGACCACAAAAGCCCCAGGGCAAAGAGATCAGCTTCATCCTTGAGAAGGAGCACATGGGGAATTTCGAGATGGATGTTAACTGATAAATGGCTAATAAGATAGAGCTAGCACAGTGTTAATAGCTGAGAGAAATAGGCTTTCGTCTCTCAAAAGCACACAACATTCGAGATGTTTCTCTGTCCCAAAACAAAACTCGTAGTTCACAGCACTGGAACAAGTTCCATGAAGAATGTGGGTATGAAGCCAGGGGCTCAGGATATTTTGCTGTGAGAGCTTCGGTCTCATGCTGCACTTTTTATCACTTATCCTGGATCCTGACTAATACAATTGGCGTTTACAGCACTGGAAACAATGTACTGAATGTATTTACATAAAATAGGCTCTTTAACCTTCCTGCACAACTCTCCATGATGTCTTGCCAAGTCATGGCCAAGCCATGAGTACCAGTGAATTTAAATCAAGCTGGAGACACTTAATGATTTCATGCTCCTTTCTTCAATAAAAATTGTACAGGAAACAGCTTTGAGTAGCCACCAGTCCCCAGACTGTTTTTGAAGTTACGGTAGTATTTTTCCAAATATAATGTTAAATTAGAACTAAGGCTAGTGCAGCGAACACACAGAAATGAGTTTAAAAATTTAAAAGTCCAGGAGATCAAAATAGGAGACTCAAAAATTTAATAATGTAATCCATAGCCAGGCTTCTAAGTGTGCTGCTTTTCATGGAATTAGGGTATGAAGATCCGACCAACTGCAATGTTTTTAACCTGTACGCATGGTTCTAAAAGCCTAACTGAGCTATCTGCCCCTGAGATTGGTCTGGGTCTTTATTTACTCTTAGCAGTCCTTGAAACCACAGCTAACAGGAAGGATGCTGTAAATATCTGTAATGCAATTTGCAAGGTATGATACTTTGTGCTGAGTGCAGGCTACAAGGCATTATTCAGGTCTTTTCCTCAGCAGTGCTTTATCAACACGTTTCCTCTAATGTTTATTCTGCAGGTCTAAGACATTTGCTGTTACACGAAATATTGGGGATTTGACTGCTAGTAAGATGACTGCAGTTCTTTTACCTGAAGCAGTGCCCGACATAATGAAGACGTCCTTCAATTCAGATTCTGCATCAGACGAGACTGATAACATCAGGGTAACTGATGTAGTGTTTGACTACTCTTTTTTGGGTTTTTAAACAGGAGGGAACCATTTCTTTTCTCTTTGGGAAAGGGCACAATTCATCTCTGACCAATGCTGCTTCACTCAAAATAAGTCAAGTTCAATCTAATAACACAAATAGCCCTATGGTAACATTATTTTAAAATCTGGAGTGTAATACATCAGACTTGCAACACTTTTTCTAGAGCAAAAGTATTTTCTTTGGTAATTAATTTTGCACTGCCATCTACAGGCTCACGATCTTTAAAGGACTTTGCAACCATTATGCAAGTATCACATTCCTGCAACAGTCACAAATGTTCCACAAGGTGCTCCACTGCTCAACTTGTACAGCTGAATTTAATGCTTATAAGTATCCTGATTCAAGGACAGATTGCAGTTTGTGTCACAACTTCCTGAGCCAGGTTTCCATAAAAGCTAGGATAGGCTTTCTAAGATGGGCAGCGTTGTGAAGGCGTCGTGTGACCATTCGTTCAGTGAAAGACTGACAGAAGCGAGGAATACACTGTCTTGTTCTGGTTTTGTTGTCGTCCTGCAACTCTGAAGGGTTTTCAGATAAAATAAGAGATGCACAGAGGACAAGAGCAGCACTTTCCTATGAAGAAGTCAATAGACAAATGTGCTATCAGTGATAGCAGTTTCCAATATCCTGGAACAAGCTTTCTCCTGCTTTGTGTCTCTGTGCTGCCCTTCCTGAAAACTTGGCACTCCGCAGTTATTCTTAAATGAACAGCAGCTGAAAAATGGCACTGAGTGGAGAATTCCCAATATCACTAGAAATTACAGGGGTTTTGGTAGGGCTCATGCAAGGCTGAAATCTTGTGAGACATTATAAACTGCATAAAAAATTAATTGCAAACCTGAATTACATGTGAAATGAAAGCTTATGATTATGTGTCTTTAGGTATTTGCTTCATTGCTTCAGGAAATCATAGTTTTCATTTCATGGATTTGATTCCGATTTTAATTAATTTCAATTTGTTCTTCTGCAAGCATTGCTTAGTACATGTAAATTACATAGTTTTTAGAGGAAAGTTTTAATATATGATATGTTTTGACCGTTTAATTGATACAGTATCACATCCATGTCAGACCTCATCTGAGTCAGAATTTTTGTGGATGTAGTCGAAAGTTGTCTGACACATTAAAAATCAAAAGAAAGACTCCAGTCAGTCTAAAGCACACTCAGTTTTTTCAAGAACATGTTAACACTGTCTAATATTCCAGGAAAACAAAATTAAATATTTAGAATTAATTTGTGATATAATTTTCCATTCTTATAGCCTGAAGCTCTTTTTACAGTAGGTAGTCTAATCGACCCATTCAGATGATAATTTTGTCCAATTTAAAACCAAATTGTCCTATGTCATGGCCTTGCTATCTCGAATAAACTGGTTAATTCCCCCTGCAGAATACATATAATGATTACCAAAATATGATGCATAACATCCAGGTATTCCTCTCACTGTTGTCTGAGTTAACTTGACATATGTGCTACCTAACAGGACAGACAGTCTGCAGCAGATGTGTCATCAGGAAATCTTTTTTCTTCTGGACACTCTTCTTCCCGAAAAGAGCCATTTGTTCAGTCCGTGTGCTTCAATGCAAGTACATTTGGAATTCAAGTGTGCATTGAGAAGAAAAGTGTACACGCAGCATTTATCAAAAATGTGCCTCTTTATTACCTAGTTGGAGAGCATGCCCTGAAAGTGAGCTTCAAGCCAGGTAAATACAACTGGGCACAAAAAAGAAAATAATGTGTGGGTGGTAGAAGCGTGTGTATATACACACAGATATATATAGATAGATAGATAGATATAGATGTATATATACATATGTATTTTTTTGCATCTTAAGTACCACTAAATCTACCATTGGAAGTACCAGGCCTGCCAGTATTGGCCAACAGACTATGTTCACAGCAGAAATCCATTTCTCCCCCACTTGCCTGAGCAGCAATTTCCCAGCTCTCCCAGCAATGTCGCTCAGCATGGCCAGCGTCAAGCAGAGCTGATCTGTGCCTGCAGAGTGTGTCTGATGCATCCTGAATCATCGGATTTGGGATGCAAGCATGAAGCAATTGGACATGGGCAACAGATCTGATGCAGTGTCCTGTAGCTACATTCTAAAACCCAGACTCTAAAAGGGAATTATGGATTAACCCTGCCAGGATCTAGTCCTTAATGTCTTAATCCAAGATCATAAGAAATAAAAGCACAGCAGGCCACTGAATCTGGGTCTCCTAAGTATCAAACTAACGGCCTAACCGTTGGGCCATTCTTTAGAGCTCAAGTGTTGAGCCTCAATTCCTCTCTGACGTTTACTTCTCTAACCCATGGTTTATCTCTTTAAGCAATCCAATTCGGTCAACTTAAATCTGCAAGATTATTCTGTTTATTGATTTGAAAAGAATCCAGTATCATGGTAATATTTTGAAATTTGGTTGTCAGTATGTGCTTTAGCTATTAGAGAAAATTTTATAACAAAGTTGCTCAATACCAATAATAATCATTGAACACTTATATTTGAGGAAAAAATGGCTAAATAAATGCTGGTAAAATTGGCTTATTCTCTCATTCAGTTGCTAATAGTAACAGTAATATTAATTGTCATGCAATTTCAGTTTACACAGAGGCACCTGTTGAAAAAATACAAGTCACAATTCAAGCAGGAGACCAAGCTCCTACAAAAATGGTACGTCTAGTAACATTTGAAGATCCAGAGACACAAGCATCTTCCAGAAAAGAAGCAATTAAAAAAGTGAAGAAAATCCTTGGTGACACTGATGATCAGGTACTGCTGCAAAATTCCACTTCTGGATTTGTGGGAGACATTACACAAAGTTTATTTATATTTCTTTTACTAAGTAGCTTCCTTTGTTTAGGTATTATGCCAAAATGGAAAATAAAGACAGGGTTTTGGGCACACAAGTCTTTCTGCAGGTCTTTTGTTTGCACTCATCCTTTCTGCAAGTGAAAGACATTAGAAAGAGCAGGTTGGTTTTGTATGCTTTTCTGAAAATCTCTTGTAAGAGATTAAATAGCTGTTGTGTGGCCAAAAAGTAGTCTGTTATTTCCAGCTACTGCAGCTGCAGCAAAATGCTCTGACACCAGCTATACAACCTGCCCTGAGACAGTGACAGCTACAACATTGTCATTACTGATACCAGTTACATGTACTTGTGCAGTCAACAACTGCTGCATGTGCTTCTTTTCACAAAAGTGTTTGGGGTATTGGTCTGCTTATGTGTGGGTTTAACACATTATTATGAAATTGCCTTTGAGTGATTGTGATGTGTTGCAAGAAGATTATCAAGCATACACCTTGTCTTCTAAGGCAGCAGAGATTCAGAGGTGTCTGCATCTGATTTTACTTATGCCGTTCTGCAGGAACACAAGAAAATAATTTTGTTTTTCCAATGTTACCCTTGACTAGAGGACAAGAAAATACAGAAGCTCGTCCAGTGCCAGCAGCGCTAGTGGAAGTGCCGAGAGTACAAAGAGCAGCCCCTCCAGCAGCGACTCTGATGACAGAGCATCACAGGGAGGCACCCAGATAAATCTGAAAACAAGGCAGTCCAAAGCCAAAGAAAAGAAGTTCTACCCTTTTGGGGACAGTGGCAGTAGCAGCAGTAGTGGTAGTAGCAGCAGTAGCAGCAGCAAAAGCAGTAGAAGTGGCAGTAGTAGTGATAGTAGTAGTAGTAGCAGTGGCAGTAGTAGTGGTAGTAGTAGCAGCAAGGGCAGCAGTAGTAGCAGCAAGGGCAGCAGTAGTAGCAGCAAGAGCAGCAGTAGTAGTAGTAAGAGCAGTAGTAGTAACAGTAAGAGCAGCAGTAGTAGCAGTAAGAGCAGCAGTAGTAGCAGTAAGAGCAGCAGCAGTAGCAGTAAGAGCAGTAGTAGTAGCAGTAGCAAAAGCAGTAGTAGTAAGAATAGCAGCAGCAAGCATAGCAGCAGTAGGAGCAGCAGAAGCAGGAGCGACAGCAGCCAGGGCAGCAGCAGCAGCAGTAATAGCAGCAGCAAAGGCAGTACTAGAGGCAGTGCAGGTAGCAGCAGCAAAGCATCTGGTATAAAGCATAAAGCTAAGAAGCAGTCCAAGACCACATCATTTCCACTTACCAGTGCTGCTGAAGGAGAGAGAAGTGTCCGTGAGCAGAAGCCTAAAACACAGAGTAGCAGCAGGAGCAGCAGCAGCGAAAGCTCTGGTGCTTCCCATCGTCACAGCAAATCTGACAAACGAGCTGAGACAAAACACATCAAGTCCCAAGTGAACAGTGGCAGCGGTCAGGACATTTCTACAGAATGGGTAAAATGTCTAATACTTTGACTTCTACTAGGAGGTGATCTTGACTGAGCTGTAGGTAATAACTTCTTTTGGAATTTTGCAGGACATTCACCTTCCAAAAGTCTACAGTCTCCGCTTCAGGTCTGCTCACATCCATTGGGTAGGTGCCTAATTCAAGTGCACATTGCCATGGTAGCTACAGTTGATGTGATCAAGCCTGTTGCTGAAGGGCTTTGTTTGGGCCATTTCCCTTGACCACTCCATAATGACCAATAACAATATTGATGATGAACAAAAAAAGCAGATTTATTACTAAAATGCTATTACACTACATTTTTTTGGTGTTGCAGCACTTGCAATCCTCAACTTTGGGTCAGGACACACAAAAGTTCAATGCAGCCAAAGCTAGGTTAACAAAGACGATGGGGAAATGATAAAACAGCTGGACCTTCCAATGCAAACAGTTATGTCCACAGTTCTTAGGCAACCATGGCAAAATCATTACATGGATTTTTTTCAGAAACCAGGTTCAGTATGCATTATGGCACAAGTTATTTTCAGCATATATTAGAAGGGTGATAATGGAGTGGCTTTTGTAGGTGTTACCTGTTACATCTATTACATATCCTGCTTGTGAAAGAGGAAGATGATGATTTATAGTGTTTTTCATAAATTGTAGTCTCTTTTTTTTCTGGGTATGGATATATTTGACCACTTATTGAATGCCACTTTTCATTGTCCCTAGCATTAGACCTGAACAGTGTGATGTTGCCATCTGCAATCAGTGTCTATGAAGTCTTTCTTTCAGCAGAAATGTCGAGGTGGATCCGAGGCACATTCCAAGCCAACATATTTCATGTCTATATATGAAAATAAAAGTAACACTCTAGATATGTCTGTCACCTATAAAGGGAGGCTGACATCTCTGATTTTGATAGTTACACTGTAAAACTAGAGGCCATCTCATACATTTTTAACCTATTTTTACTTCATAGCATCCAGATCATAAAGGATCAAGCAGTTCATCATCATCTTCCTCTGAGTCAGGAAGCAGCCAGAGAAACAGCAGCAGTAGCAGCAGCAGTAGCAGCAGCAGCTACCATCATGGAGAAAATTCTGCCCACAACTCGAGGAGGAGCAAAAGAGTCAGCATCCACCACCACAGACATGGCTCCAGCCTGACACACGAGGTACAGCTCTGTGTGTGGTAGCCAAGAGTAGCCAGGCTTAGCTGGCTGCTGAGCGGGAGCTGTAGATGTGCTGGCACTAACCAGCTGAGGGCGTTAGGCTCAGGAGGGACACTAAAAGTCAAGTCTGTAAATTGAAAGTCGAAGTTCATTGAGATATTTCCTCTCCCCCCAAAAAAATTTTCAAGTTCCCTTGTGTTCAGGTTTTTGTTTGCTGGTTTCTTTTCCTTCATTTCTGAAGGTGTTTGCAGTATGTGAAAGCCTGGATTTGGAAATTATAAAAGTTGAAGGGAATGTAGCTGTGAGGGAAAAGAATGTTCTTTTTCCCATGAAAGCCCAGAATGCAAAATCAGTTGCTTTAGGTAAAAAGGAGGAGGAAATAAATAAGTCTGCCTAATTATTTCTAAATGTAGATTGGGGGTCATGAGTGCATGCAGAGTATAACTAAAATCAGATTTTCCATGGACATTACTGGTTGGTAAATGTGAAGGCCCATTATGCACAGATCATCTTTACCTTTTGTCACCCCAAGACAATTATGCACTTAGTATTCTATAATTGTACTGCATAAAGGTATCTACATAATAATAGAACAAATAGCTCTGCAAATGCAGGCAATGTCTAGGGGAATTCTGGTACTAAGAAGGATTTCAAAATATTTGATTGGCTTGAAGAAACTGTAGTATAGTAAAATAAGCTGTGAATGTGTATACTGCTCTGAATGTCTCGAGTAGACACTGTAGGCAGCTATTTGAAACATTGGAATAATGAACAAAATCTTACTATGCATAAAGATAGCTTAGAAGAGTCTTGGATCCCTCATCAAAATAATCATATCTTTAAATAATTAAGTTTCCAACCATATTTATCCTTAACTGTTGGGGATATGGAAATATGTGCTGCAAACTAAACTGATGAAGGACAAGGGCTGCTGCCTGCGATCAGCACACATTAACTGGACTGCAGGCTCTCCAGTGAATACACAGAAATACTTAAGCACAGATGGTTGGGGGCTGTTTTTCAGCGCAGCTTCCTGGGAGATGTAATTCCACCCGGCATTACGATTGTGGCACAGGCAGTAAGGAGTGACAACAGAAATCAAGGTTATCAAGCTACAGCATATGTTCGTTCTGATGCTGCCAAAGTTGATGTGCAACTAGTTGTGGTTCAGCTGGCTGAAACCAATTGGAAAGCGTGTGCTGATGCTGTGATACTGCCTCTGAAAGCACAGGTAAGTGCACAGGCAGCTTTGCACAGAAAGACATCTACAAAGCCCAGAGTAAGCACAGAGAACCTGCTGATTAGGAGTATTAAACAGGAAAGGCATACTTATTTTTAAATGTTTCACAAAGTTGGTGAAGTTTCAGAAAATGTTCCTCGCTTTCACCATTCTTTTGAATTAGAAATAGATTAAGAGTAAAAAAAAAAATTTACTCAGACACTTTAAAATCTGGCAAAAAATATTGATTTTCAAGATAAATCAAAATATAACCAGTAGATGCACAAAAATATTTGAAAAATTGACTTCTTCACCACTATTTATTATTTGCTCTACTATGAGTTTTCTTGTCCAGGAATCTGCCTGTTTTTCTGTATATAATTTATTGACCCCTGGATTAGCTCAGTTGGTTAGAGCATGGTATTAATAACAAGGACCCTGGATTTGATCCCTGTATGGGCCGTTCACTTAGTAGTTTAACTCCTTCTGGATGGAGTTTTATGATCCTTCTCAGTCCCTTCCAAGTCAGACTATACTGTGATTTCAAAAGACTCATAATGCAAATGCATTTACAGTGTTGTATTTCTTAGGATTTCTATGAAAAGATGGAAAAAGCAAAGCTGGATAATGGGTTGATGCCTGAGAGAGTATCATAAATGAAGGAACAGGTCTTTCCTTTTTTTGCATATCCCTGTGTTTCCCATGACCCTTTTAGAGTAAGAGATCTTTGTGCAGAAATTTACAAACCTTTGCTCTTTGCAGCTGTAATTAACAAATTCAGCATGATATTCAGTATTGAAGAAAGTGGGGTGGGCTCAAATCAGGAGGTCTTGGGGAAGGTGAAGAGAAATTTTAGTGCAGCCCTCTTCTAGGAAAAAGTACATATTGATTAAGAAGTTACCACATCTAAGGAAATCTCAGCATGTTTCAGTGGCTGTTTTGAGACAGGAACATGTACATGTACTTCTGCACAGACCACAAAACCTTTTTCCTACTATGCCTCAGATTTTGCATGAAGAAGTCAAAATTTCTCTGTCAGCCTGTTTTGAGCAAAAGAAAGATTGGAAATATTAAGCATCAATGCACAAATTGGTGAAAGAAAATTTTGTGGTTTGAAATGGTCAAGGTTTGTTCTGGGATTCTTTTCTGAAATTTGGCTGACTGTTTCCCTGTTTATAAAGGCCAGACTGAGGTGGGGCAAGGAGTGCCGGGATTACAGGATAGCAGCCGTGGCTACTACAGGACAACTGGCAAGGAAGCCAGCTGCACAGCTGAAGGTGCAATGGGAAAAGCTTCCATCCTGGATAAAAAAGACAAGCTCAGTGTATGTAATTCATTCTTCCATAAGTGTTTATTTTACTTTTTTACTGTATTTGGCATTTGAAAAAACACTGAAAGAATGGGATGAAATTTCTTAACCCAAACATACTTGTCCGGGCAGTGTTTGGATGGAAACCACAAGTTCAGTGGCACACAAGTCTTTTATGAATGTGTTCTACTTTGTCCACATGTTTCATATTAAATGATAGCCTCCAAATATTTAAAAGCTTAGTATGCTTGATTTCATTTTCCTTATTTAATCATTTCATATTTCAGTTCAAAATGACTTTTTGTTTTAAAAAGTTCTTCTATTCAATCTCAAAAAATAACCATTTTAAACAGGCAAAATAAAACCAATGTATTTCTTCTGGATAAAATCAACCACTTAATTTGACCCAAAGTATTATTTCCTTGACTTTTCAGTTCTTCCATTTTTTCCTGATTTTTCAGATCTGTCAGTAGTTCTTACCATCCCATGTGTGCTTTTGTTCATGTACTTGAGTTTGTCACATCTTGTTTATCTCTAGATTCGTGCAATACGTTCCTGGTGCAGCACTCGTGTTGGGCTTCTCAGAAATACATCAGAGAAATCCATCTCATGAATTTGTAGTAAGAGCAGCTGCAACATCTCCACGAACAATTGATACAGTAATTAAAGCTCCTGAGGTACCTTAAATTTATATTTTCCTATTCTTACCTTGAATGATTTTCAACTTAGAATGTTTTGACACTTAATGTAAAGAAACAAAAAGCAAAATACTCCCTTTTAGAGAAGCTGCTATATACCTGACTACATTAGGTGGGTGTTGAAATACATACAACAGTTCTCTTGATTTTGTGCTGCTTTGGTCCAGTGTAGTAGTGAGCTGAAAATCAGACTCTGTAGTCAAATACTTTATCTGCGTTCTGAGAACAGCAGTGAGGCCCAAATTGTCTCAAGTATGACTGCTCTGTACTCACACCCGTATGCATTTTACCCAGCGTGACTAGTTCTTGAATGAGGGTCTCAGAGCAGATGGTGGGGGCCTTGAGAACACTTTACACTCTGCTGCACCCACAAACAGCATCTGTGTGTGTTGGCACTCCAGTCCCACATTTGCAGTAACCATGCCTGAAGTGACTGGTCTGAGAAAGCCACAAATACAAATCTGCCCTAACCAAACTGGAGTAGTTACCCACCCTCTCAGAGCAGCTTGCACAGGCAGGGTCTGAAGACTCCCACTGATTAATTGGTCTTTCTCCACCAAATCCCTTTGCGCTTCTTTGAAAAATTTCCCCTATGGATCTCTGGTAAATTAATAACAGCTAGCTATTCACACACAGAAATTAGTGTGTCTTTAACCCTCCATGGTGCTTCAGTATTGCAGGATCTTTAATGTGTGATAATGAAGAGGTAGGCACATTAGGCATTCATTTGATTCTCTTGGCAAATATAATTTGTAGCTACAGTGAAGGATCTTACCCCAGTGCTGAACATGCTGGTTTTCAGCCCTTAATCAATGATACTCATTTTTCCAAACACATCCATCATCTCAGTTACTCAACTTATTACCTTATTTTTTAAGTCACTCAAATATCACTTAAACTCATCTCCATCAGTTACTCTTCAATGTTCTTAACAATTTCTCAAAAAGTCAGGAAGTATGACTAGAAGAGATGATAATGATTCCTCACAAAAGGTGAAGGTTTGGTTGCATTCTGCAGAGACTAACACAACTGCAATCATAGAAATACATCTTCAAGAATTTTTTTTTTTTTTTTTTCAAGAAAAGAGTAGGGCTTTTTTGCAGTCATATCTTGAGCATATGGTTCAATTTATCTTAATGTATTTTCATTTCTGCTTTTTCAGGTAACACTTTATTGTCAGGGATTCCGATTGCCATTCACTCTGCCCTTAGGCCCATCTTCAGCTTACGAGACTCGAGATATCACTGCCTGGAATTTATTTCCTGAAATAGCTTCACAAATAGCACAAGAAGATCAATGTAAATGTTACTTATATGTTTGTCTCATGAATAAGCAATGTGTGTAGATCCATACTCTGCCATGGCTGGGCCTTGCCTTTTCTTGTGATGGTCTTTTAGGGAAGCATAGCATCTCTAGCCCTGCTTTCAGCAGTGCATTCCCTCATGGAGAAGCAGGTTTTCTGGCAGGTGAATGAAGAGATTTCAAACTGCTGTAAACATTCAGAGTTTGGAAGTCACTCCTGTCTTCAAGGACTATAGGTTGTTTTTTGCCCCTCCTGAGAAGGTGCCAACTCTGCATTGAGAGGCATGAGATGATGGGTACAGGAGAGTCCCTGTAGTTTTCTGCCCAGTTGATTTTATTCAAAAAGGAGGCAGCCATGTGAGTCTTACCTGGTTAGTGCCTACACTCCTGTGGGAAATGGGGAGTTTTTATCACAGTTTGCTATGGCTTCCAGTTTCTCAAGAATTTCGTACATTTTAGTCCCTGTTAGATGGAGTTTTGCGTTTGGCACATAATCAAAATCAATACTAGTATAGCCTATGGCAGGTAGTTATTTTGTAGTGCTCTCATGTCCTTGCAGACTCTGGCTTCTGCCAAGAAGGTGAGGAAGTTTCCTTCCTGTTTGCTGGCTAGTTCAGCCTCATAGGGGTGTCTTTCAATAGTTCACAGCAGCATAAACAGTGGCCATATCTGCCATTTCTTTTCTGGTTTTGTTTTGCAGCTACTTGTGAAATCAGGGAGAGAGATTTCAAAACATTTGATCATGTGAGCCATTCATATTCTTTCAATAAAAGCTGTAACCTGGTGGTGGTTCAAGACTGTACTGAACACCCAAAATTCATCATTACTACAAGAAAGGTTGATCCTCAGTCTTTTTCAAGAGAGGTTCACATAAATACAACATCAGCGTAAGTGTGGTTTATACTGAGGGCTCAGAAATGAGGTATAAAGTTTCAGGGAGTTAGTCTGGGAGTGGGAGATTTCTAGTTCCAAGGTGAAGCTGATTTTCAATGAGACATCTGGGGAAAGACAGAATTTGCAGAAGGGATCCTCATCTGAGGCTGTTTGGTGTAGTTGCTCTTGTCTTGAATTCCACAGCCACCGATACCTGATAACTTGCTCACTAAGTCCCCCTGCTGTCTTTTTTTAAAAGGTTGAATATTAAAGCCCAAAGTACCAATGAATTTTGCACTTTGGAAAGAAAACTGCTTGTTCTTCCATTCAAAATTCAGATAGTCACAAATATCTGCACTTTTCACATTTTAAATTAACCACTAATTTAACCTCTTTGATTTTTGCTTTTTCTGAAGGAACATCACAATTTGTCCTGCCTCAAATTCATCTCTCCTTGTGGCATGCAATGAAGAACGAGTTCTATCATACAGTGGAGGTTCTGAGTATGAAAAAGGTAAGCTGTGATACCCAGTTTTCCAGGACTGACCTGGGAACTAAATATCAAGTTTTCATAAATTTCACAGAAAAATCTCAGTGTAAAGAAAACACAATTGGAATTAATTCGAAGAAAAACTGAAGACTACTTTCTTAAGATTTGTATTGACTTACGTTCATGTTTCCTGTGGGATATACACTCTTACCTTCCTCCAGCATAAGTGACAGGTGAATAAATAAAGCCCTTTCTTATCATATATCCCGGCTGGTGATTGTTCAGAAAAAATGTTCATGTTTAGTCACAGAGGGATGCTTTGGTTCAGACATTTAGCTGGAGCACCACCATTGTCATCATCATTTCAAAATTTAGCACACTGGATACAGAAGTCAGTTCCAACTATAGGTAACAGCAGTAGAATATATTTGAAAATATGTTATTTCTTCTATTTTTGGTTTTCCTCTCTATTTATATATGTATATATTTAACTGTAGCAGCAAAATGATCATTGTGAAGGAAAAGGCTTTGTGGTGAGTTTTGTGCTACACAGTTTCTCCATTAATTTAAGATGATCACTGTATGTTTCACCATCTTTTTACAGACAATGTTAAAATTTATAAAAATGGAGCAACCGTTACTGTGGAAGTTCCAGCACTGGGACTGAAGAAGGTGACTTTTGATGGTGTAAATCTTAAGGTACTGCACTCACTTTCAAGGTTACCACTTTCTTTCTGCCTAGTACCTTGCCAGTGTGATAGACCAGCACTACAGCATTCACGAAAAAGATGTGCTATTTTGCAGGTTACTGTTGCTTCATGGATGAGAGGAAAGACCTGCGGAGTTTGTGGTAATAATGACAGGGAAAAGGCCAATGAACTCCTCATGCCAAACCATAGGCTGGCACACAGCTGTTCTGCGTTTGTTCATTCGTGGGTACTGCTAGAAGAAACCTGTTCTGGTGGTGAGTGTATCTGGAAAAACTTCATGCTTGGATAGATTATAATTTCACTTTTCCTCTGCTGAAAGCTAGAAAATAGGGGTTTTTTTAAGGAGCAGATATCTTTTACTTAGAAATTTCAATAGCAATATGTATCCATTTTAGCTTTATTAACCACTGACAGTTTAAAACACAGCTTGTGAATATATACTCCAGCAAAAGTCTTTGTCTCTTGTGCAATTCAATGTTAAATACTTTATTTTTATTTCTTACACTGAGTAGCTTTTTTCTTGAGAGGCAAAATCAGCCCTAATCCTGCTCCCACTGAAAAAAAGTACAATTTTCACCACTGTATCAAAACTGTTTCAGCTGTTGCCTGCAGACTTAATTTAACCACACAAGTTGCAAACTATGAATGCAGTGTCAGATCATACATTACTGTAAATTTCCAAAGCACAAAAATTTTCACTTTTGTTCTGCACCACATGAGGAAATGTGGTGCAGAACAAAATCTCAGGAAAACATTTAGAACTACTCCTTCAGTAAAGAGCTTCATCTCACATGTAGATGGAAAAACAATGTTAGACTCCCATAAGATCAATACAGTTTTGTTTGGTAGGTCTCCATTTACCTTGGACCTGAAATAATTTTATTGAAGTTAATGGTTGCTTTCTCCTTGACTTCAGTGGCAGCAGAATTGTACTTATCTGTGTGTCAGGAAACAGTCATAGCTGAATCCTGTTAAGTTACATTATACCTTTCTAGTGAGATAATTGCAGCATTATAAAAATCATCCAATACAAAAATTATTCTTGATGTTATTATATAAATGCTGCCTTTTTTTTAATCCATTCACTACGGTTGACATTTTTCCTAATGCAATGAAGTAGCCATTGTGCTTGCAGTATCTATTCTTAATAGCTTTCAGACATGAGAGGTTATTTTCTGTGTATTATGTAGTTCTAAAAAACTGAGTATACATGATTCCATTTGGGTTATATTGTGCAATTAGATTTTAAAAATAGCTCCCCTTTCAGACTCTTTCCTCAACTTATTATTGTCCTATCTTGATAACCTCACTACTGTGAAAATGGTTTGTCAGATACCTGTGTTTTAATAAAAGCTGAGGAGAAAATATGGACCTTTATTATTGCAAGGATCGATTGGGATTTATTTCTACAATTTTAACTACCTTTCCTTTTCCTCTTAGGGTGCAAGCTGCAGCGCAGCTATGTGAAGCTGAATCGAAATCCCACTATTGATGGTGAGGAATCCACGTGCTACTCTGTTGACCCAGTACTGAAATGTATAAAAGACTGTACTCCAATCGAAAAAGCTTCAGTAAAGGTTGGCTTCCACTGCTTCCCAAAAGGTATGGTATTTTTCTCCCTCTGCATGTCACGTACTGCAGGAGCTGTCAGAGCACTCAAAAGAACAAAACACAGCACAGCCATGCACAGACCTGTATTGCTCCAGCTCCTCTCCAAGCTGCTGTTTTTAATCCCATTAGTATTTGCTATAACTGCTGACAGTGCTGGCCAGCTAAAAGCTGGGTTAGGTGATGGCAGGTAGCATCATCTGAGAAAAACACTTGAGCTGGTAGAAGGGGCAGCAGCGATCAATAAAATCACAAAATAAAATTTGTCATGTCTTCAGGACCTCCATAAAGTTGAGATAAGCAACGCTGAGTCCTTTTATGCACATTACAGCCTGCAATTTTGTGTAGACCAGGGCAAGCAAAGCAATCCAAAGTCAGTCAAGTAGTGTGACATGACTGCTGTGATTGGACTGCCATGCTATGCCACTGTGCAATACATCAGCAAAAACACATTGCTGCAAGTTTCTCTAGCTTGTTCTAAAAAATGGTTTGTATTTTAAGGTACTTTATACACACATTCTCATACCTGTAAAAAAAAAAACACCACAGGCCTTTTTCTCCTTTCATTTATATCAGGATATGAGGCACTGTCTAACACAGGTTCACACTGAAGTTATATAATCATGGAAGAAGAATCCAGCCTGGAACCTACAGATATTTCTGGTGCATTCTTTCCAAATCTTTCAATTAAATACCTATATAGCTTAGAGAAAACCTGCCATTAGGAAGTATCTAGCAAAGTGGTTTCTTCTCTGTTAACCATTGTTGGCGAAATCCATTGTTAGTTGGGATAATCCAGTGTAGTTTCGCTGGAGCCAATGCACCCCTGTGTTGAGTAGTACTGGAGAGGACAGGGTATTTTATGTCTGAATTTAAACATCTGTGTAGAACTTTGCACTTTGCTTGTGTTATTAATACCTGCAATGTGCTGAATCAGCAGCCATAAAAGCAGAGAGAATCTCTCTGTAATAGTCATCTGCAACAGCCTATTCAACAAGTAGCACAGTGATAGTGTTAATAGTTTTCTGATGGCTCCCTGAAATGAGAATAGATGCATTCTTTCATGAATAGAAAAACCCACCCTCAACAAAAAAACCCTTCCAAAATCTTGTTATATCCATGTTTCACAGATTTCTATTGTGTATCCCAGTCTGTATCTCTGAAGTGTCATAACCCTAGACCACTCACTGCCTCAGAATATTAGGCTATAATAAAGCTGTCTCATTCTCTCACAAAACTGTTTGAGAAAAGAGGAAAATCAGAAAAAAAGATGTTAGTTGTTGCAGCCAGTGCTGCTTTTAGAGGAACTGCAGGCTTCTCTGGTTCATTTACCAAAGCAGAGACTGGGAAGTCTGCTATCAACACTTCTAATCAAGGGCTTATTTATTTATTTATTTGTCTCTTTATCCTGAGGAGGAGATAGAAAAAGAGGAGAAGGGAGAGAAGGAAGAAGAAGGATGCCATTTATTGTTCTTTAGCTTGGTAAATCGATTGCTTTTTCTTAGGCTAAGGATCAATAGAAATACAAGGCCAGCACTTAAAAACTGTTCTGTCTTTGCCTGATGATTTGGAGAAGCAGTAGAAGCAGTAGAAGTCCTCATCTTTCTCACTCTAGGAACATACATACACTGGACAAAGAGTTTTTCTCTGCTCTTTATATGAGAACTCAGACATGATAGTTTGATGTTTCAAAATAGAAGCACCCCATCACTGCCACCAGCAGAGAAAGGATAAAATGAACTACAAGGATGCAGAATTTCTCCTGTTGTACTCAAATCAGCAAGACTGTAGCCTTAGGAACTTGACTGAGGCAGGCATCACTCCAAGTTTAAGTCCACATATTGGTTTATATTTCAAACATGCCACAAGGCCTACCCATGGGGATCACAGCTACTTAGCCATGATCCAGTTTGTGAGGAAACAGTTTCTACATGGATATGAATGTGCTGAGACCCACAGTGTGCCCAAGAGAAAGAGACATAATGTATATCAAAAACAGAATTCAGACATTTTATAGCATTTCTCATCTCACAGCCTGAAAATATAATATATATATTTTAAAAGCATCTCCAGCATCTTTCTGGGAAATATTTATTATCCATTTTATTATTCAAAACCCGTGCTTAATGTTGGACAGTAATTTAGCCAAGGAGAGTGTTAACCTTTCAGAAGATAAGTGACTGATACAACCTGAACTCATACAGCAGTCTCCATATTTCCCTGTGATGAGAGATGGCATGTTATAAATGTACTGTCCAACTAAGGAATAAAACAAATGGAAGTAAAATTATGAAAGCTTTATGCACTCTCATTATACAAACTTAATCTAAATGGATGTCCTAATATTCTTTCAGATGCAATGATAAACCTCCAACTAACTAGGAATATTTATTGGGAGGATGAATATCATTATTCCGTTTAGATTATTTGAGCATTAAGGGATATGGTTTGTTCAAGCTGCTGTTGATAAAGCAGTGTGGTAAGGTTAATACTGCAACTGACAATGCTCTGCCAGATTTCACAGTATATGGAAAACTTTAATTAGAAGCTTATGAACCTCTGAAAATTCTCCAAAGGGCTTACCCTTCAGAAGTGAACTTCGACAAATAGTCAGCTGAAATACCTGGTGATATGCAGCACTAACATAAAAAGCGAGTGCTGATGTGGATTGGTACGTGGTGGTCTTACATTGACAGGGGCTACCTCCAGCACTTTCACAGCCTCCTGTTGTCTTTATGCTTCAAGAAATGTAATTCATTTTGGTTTTAGGGAAGTATTACAGTAATTATATCATGGATGAAAATCTTGTTCCAAGTCAATGAGTCAGTTAGATGTCAGTCGTGAGGGCAGGATTTCATTCTTTACTTGATGAGGGAGTTGACAGCCATCAAAACTGTATTTTTTGAAATGTGTTAATTTGCTGGATGTTAGTTAACAATGGCTTCACTCCTCTGACAGAAACTGCTGTAAGCCTGTTGGAATGGCAGAAAAGCAGCGATAAGAAATCTGCATTTGAGGATGTTGTGGAGTCTGTGGATGCTGACATTGATTGTACCTGCACTGGCGGCTGTAGTTAAGCTAAACTCTTTGGCGTTGTGCTATAGACATACCACACAAATAATTGAATAGCTGGACAGATAAGAAGGGAACATAATAGCTGTAGTAAAATATTAAGAAAGGTGCTTGAAGAGAATAAGCCTATTGCAAAGTCAAATGCATTATGTACAGTCTGCACTGCTTAATAAATATGTTCATTAAATAAGTATTCATGTGGTCTCTCTTTATTTTTCCCTATCAACAAAACAATCAGGCCGACTCTAATATTATACAGAAATTCTGCTCCCTTTTATCTGTGATATAATTACAGCAGTCCTCTCTTAAAATTACATTCACTAGGTGATGAAAGGAAAACATGATTATGGCTACTGCTAACATTCCATTGTGCAAAGAATTTCATATTTAGCATACTAAAGACACAGTAAGCATTTGTTTTCTTTTATGTTTTCTGGTAAAGAGCAACGTCTGTTCCTGGCACCGTTCTGCAAAAAAGTATATTTTACTCCCAGCAAGACCATTAGCCTTAGTACATTCTACAAAGGAATGAATTGGACTGCTAGACTCCCACTGTAGCTTTCCAGAGAGCTATAGTGTGTGACACAGTCCCCATTTTCATTTAAATTTCAATGGATGTGCTGTTGCTTCATGAACTAACTGAAAGTGTGAATAGGAACTTTTTTTTTGCTTTACCATCTCCTATTGTATATTTATGAAAATGATGGCTTCAAAAACTTCAGGGAACAATAATGCATCAAGTAGCATTCCAAATACTCCAAAAAGCAATATATAGAAAGATATGTAAGATCAATAGCATCATAAAGCTAAAATAAAATACAAGCAGGACAGTCAGACTGTGTTTAACCTGTAAAGAGTCAATCTGCTAGCTTTCACTGTGCAGAAAGGTAATTCCCTCCCACCCCAGGGACTAGGAATAGGTGGCACCTTCAAACCCCGAGCAATGGCACAATATCTCTTCACCCTGTGTCGCAAATCAGCCTTGCACCAAACTATGGTATGTTTTCCATAACAGGCAATAGCAGCCAGCACACTCTTCCAAGAGAAGCCTTAGCATGGGCAAGGTACAGCTGAACCCAAACCCTGGCAGGAAACTGTCATTAAAGAAAATAAATTTCTTTCTAACTAAAAACTGATCTATCAGAAAGATGATTGAAGACTAAATAGTTGAACAATTACAGCATAACATTTCACAGTGCTGTTCTTTCAAGAGCAGAAACATGAGTAATGTATGGTGGTACTCCTTTTACTCTCTCTCGAGTTGCAGCTTGCCACCAACTTCAAGTCAGAAAAGGCCCGGTTTTTCTCCATGTACAGCCACAACATCATTACTTCCAGAAGTAAGCTATTACAAGTTTGTTCAAACCAGATGGCTGGTGCACACCCTGGGGCAAGCGCATTTGCCTCTGCCCCAAACCTTTCTCCTGAGGATAACCTACAAAAGGCAAAAGGTGGTCACCTGCCTCTTTCTCTTGCCCCAGCCTTAATTTAGTCTATATATTGTATTTGAAAATATATGCAAATAGCCAGCACTGTATTCAATAGCTTTTTTCATGCATGTATCTTTAAACTAAGTCCAGTAACATGAATTCTTGCCCTGTGCTTTTATTTGTTATAAAGCATTCACAAATTCCCTGTACAAAAGCTGTGTTTTACTAGCTCATCAGAAGTGCCAGACTGCAAAACAGATAGCCTCAAACACAAGGGGAGATGAAGAATATTGCATTCCGCTTTCCTTTAAACTCATACTAGTCTTTTCTTCCTGGTATTGTTTTCACTGTGGCTTATGGGAGATTTGACATTGACTTTCATAGGATCAAACTGTCATCTTTAATCCAACACCTTTCTCTTTAATCCGTTTGTTTACAAAAGAGAAACTTTTGCCAGTCAACCACTTCAGATAAGACAAAGGTAGTAGGGAGAGAAGAAAAATGAAGTTTCATGCTCAACTACTAGAACAGGAATTTAGTAACAGCAAAGAGCCATCTTTAAGAGAAGAAATTCTGCTCACAGGGCAGGGAATTCCCCCACCATCACCCCACCAGCACTGCAGCCTGAGCTGCCGTGCAGGCTCAGCCAGGAGGAGAGCAGTCACAGGCACAGACCTTTCTCTGGTCTGCACAGGGCACAGGTGGGACACAGCTCTCGTTATTTCCATTTTGTAGGGGCAGCTTTCCTTTCTCTCCAGCTCCTGTTCGTTAGTGCCCTCTTACTGAGACAGCTGAATGCCTTTGACTGACTGAAAGGCTTCACTGCAGCTGTAAAATCACAATGTAATGAACATTGGTAAAGCCTGAGGTTGGCAGTGAGCACAGCAAAGCAAAAGACTTAGAACCAGCTCATTTTGCCAAAGGAATTAAGAACATTAGCAGTACAAGTGTGAAAAAGCCCTTCTGGAATTTCTAATGCACCACACAGACATTTCCAACCCATCTGGGAGAATATCTGCAGTCCAGACTTAAATCTCATTTGGAAATCATGCCTGTCCTATCTTATAAAGCAAACCAAAGCTATGTACCCAACTGAGTATTAAAATGTGTACTACATGGACTGAGCTTTTATGCATTCTGCTTTTCATTCCTAGTGCTTCTCAATGATATGTATTAATGAATTCTGGACTTCACTGCAGTGACCAAGTAATATAATCTTGCAATTATGGTACTCTAGTATTGTTTAAATAAAAGTGTCAGAAAAAAGATGCAGACCTAAGCACAAGCCAGGCTTGTGTCCTAATCCTGCCCTTGCAGCTCTGTAATGTGGTTTTGCATGAGCCTGGGGACTTCTGTGTCTCATTTTCTGCATCAGAAAGATATGACTACTTACCTACTTGATGGAGTCAGAAATGCTTATGAATTTATAGTCCCATATGTCTTTTGCAAGTTCTTCAGTGATTCTAGAAATGAAAAGTAAATTTTTCCACTAGATCTCCTAACCACATGAGTATATTTTATTGCTAAGTTGAAGGTTTTCATTTTCAGATTCATCCAACTGTAAAATAAATATACATTTGGAAAAAATCAAAACAATATTCTTAATTTGTTCACGGTCAGCTTTGGTTAAACCTTAGTGGATTATTCATAAAAGCCTAGAATTGGATGGTGCTATTACAGAGAGATAGGCAAAAGGCTATTGGAGAGACAGCCTTTTGTATCCTAGACAAAGAAAACAAACCTTTTGTCCATCAGACCTGGCTCTTTTGATTCACTAATTTTAAAAGACACAGTGACTCTCAGGAAAGCATGATCATTCTGCTCCAGAGAAAGGAGCTGCAGTGTGATAGGAAAGGACAAAACCACTAATACCAGACCCCTCCTGGAAATGAAATACCAGCTCCGCAGTGTGAGCATTAAAAAAAAATAGCATCTACAATTCTAACCCCACTGAAGCCAATGGTTAAACTCAACAGAGCTAGGCTTTTACTCAGCATGTTTGAATGAGTTATTAAATGAACTTTAGTTGTCCCTAAAAATAAATGTACTGTGTGGATCTAAGTGCAGCTGATGAATAAGAAACCTCAGGAATCTAGCAAATACGATAGTTAGGGCTAAAACCAGAGACAGCTCAGAAGGTTGCAGAAGTGAGTAGCTATTAGTGGCCAGCTGAGCTTTATGTCGAATTTCAAGGTCTCTCATGCCATCTACTGGCGCTTTTATTTAGTTACAATGGTTTAAACCTTTTTCCTTTAGGTTTATTTATAGGTTTGATACATTCCAGGTAGTTTTACATAGAGTCCAATCAAGCTTTGGGGTGGGGTGTTTTTCCTTCTAATCTCCACACTTGATTACTATGTGGTTTTTTTCCTGCAAGTACATAACAGTTTGGTACCATTCTGAATACCATTTCACATTGTCCCCAGAGGAAAAAGACATTGCAGAAGACATTCTTATTTCTGTTATTGCTGGCTAGGCAATAATTATACTGCAAGCAGTACTGGAAGAACAGTTTACTAAGAAAATCCAGAGCTTTTCAAAAATAGTACTTACAGTTCATCCTGAATCAATATGAGAAAGTTGTTATTTTGGTACCTGAAAATGCTTAATGTACAAAAAAATCTGGTTATCACTCTTTTTTGCTTGCAGCTCACTCTAGCTGTAATTCACAGCAAACACTTCTGTACTAACATTACTAAGTTGCCTTTCAGATGGGGTTTGGGCAGCAGGAATTAATTATCTATATCAACAGATCTGACACAGAGCTTTCCCTTCATTATCTGTAGCCTGTTTCTTCCTGCCATCCCAGTTTTCCTTCCCTATTTATGTGTCCACTGGTCTGGTCAGGACAAAAGCAGGCACCTCAACACACCCTCACCCTGCTCCTGGGAGAGCAGGCAGTGCTACAGCTGTGCACAGTGCCCCATCTGTTCAGGCATCTTCAGAATTCACAATGTACCCCAGGTTAAAATATCAATGAGCTGAAGATTTTGGAGCTTTACAGACTTGCTCCCTCTCCTCTCTGGACTTTCTTTCTGCAGTGTCTTCCACTGAGATCACAAACAGGCTGAGTCAAGGGCACTTGTGACACAGTAGCTGTTGTAAAGGTGATGTTGATGTAATGCAAGGTTGGAGTTCAGGCCCCAGAACACCCAAGTTTGAACATCCAAAATTTCTGTGGATTACTGTGGATGACACCAATTGCCATCTGCATACCATAGGCAAAATTAACTCAAAATCTTTACAGTAGCAGCTAACCCAAGTATATTTGGGTCCTCTTACTGAAAAGCCATATTCTCCACCATCTTTGATGTATTTGGTCTTTTTGAGAGTGCTTTGGAGAAAAATACTAATTGGATACTTGCACCATCAAACCCCAAGTCCTGCATAAACTCTGCAAGGGTCACTATAACAGCCATAGTGCTAAACTAGGGTGCTGAAATAATAATCCTCAGGCTTTTGCCACGTTTGTTTTGTTTCACTTGGAAAAATGATCTTTTCATACTAAAGTGTCAGGACATTTGCGTGACTCTTAAAATCTTCTTGGGAATGAAATTAATTTCAAAACAGAGTAAATGGTGAGAAACACATTAAATGTTGTAACTAGCTCCTCTCAAACTTATCTCCATTTTTTTTTTTTTACATTATTTCCTCCATGTATCTTTTTAACTTTCACAAGTAGAAGCAACTCAACATTCCTTATACACATTATATGAAACAATCTTTAAATGCCTTGTGTAACCATGGTCATATCTGTCTCTTATATGGTTGAGAATTTACTCTAGTTAGAGCTGCTTTGATGCTTTGTTTTTGCCAGCTGATAAAAAAGATAATTACAGCAAAAGAAACAGAGCCAAGAATTTGAGCTGAATAAGCTAACATGCTAGAATTCTACTCAGATTCCTGCTTCTGTGGTCAAAACAAAACTATTAATATTCAAGATCTGTTCATGGTTTGGGGGATGATATCAGATTAGATTCACTATGGGCATGAGAGATTAACAGAGGCTCAGGCTGGGGCTAGAACTGGCAGACAAATGCTTGTCTCACCATGACATTAACCTGCCTACATTACTGCAGACTCAATGCAGATACATCAGTACCTCTGAACGTCGTTTCACCTTTGAGAAATACCACCACTTCCTTTTGATCTACACCATGAGTCACCACTGTCTCTGGCACTGGGAGTCACTGTATTACGAGACCCGATTTTCATGTGTCTGAAGCCAGAGCTCAGGGTTGTCCCCAGAGCAATGTACTGAATTCTGTTATTAAGGACAGTTAAGCACTTAAGGTGGGATCCAAGGTACCTTCCCCTCCAGCCTGACACCTACCAAGACTTCAGTAGGAAATGCTGAAGGTGTTGTCATACACATCCCATTTCACAGGGTCCTGGGCTCCCTGGGAACAGGTTTCCATACCTGACATCACCTTCCAGGTTTTGGCACCTACATTGCCCATTCTGAAACAGAGCCGGGGGATGGTGGGCCAGGGAAGGAGGCTCACATCTCGGATGATTGTTCAACCTGTTAAATCATTGAATGAAAATAGGCAGGAACACTGAATAAGCATAATCACAGGTGCTCTGCTTTAGAGGGGTTTACTGGTAGAAATTAAGGGGTACAGGGAGAAGAGCAAGTTGTGTGGTCCTTTTCATGTCTTACATGTGAGAAGGGGCTGAGCCCTGCAGATTTTCCACCATTTCTGAGCAGAGGCAAGGCTCCTTTTTAGGGTGCTGGAGAGCTCTACAGCTTGTGAAAGTTAGGCACTAAAAGAATTTGCTATTTAAAGGTATAGAAGGGAGTATTAAGGATTTCAGTCTTGAGTATAAGCACCTGCATCGTACCTAAGTCTTTTTCTTTCCTCTGTGAAGCTGGGCATCAATCTCTACAACACTACAGCTTCACATTGGAAAATCCTAATGCAACCAAAATGAAATGCTCCAGAGGAATTAATTGGTGACCTTGCTTGACAGACCAAAATAAATCTGGCAGGCAGGTTGCCCCCTTTGCCAAGTCCTCAGATCCCCAGCTGCAGCCATACGGATTACACTGCTCCCTGGGCCGGGTAAGCTTGCCAACTCCAAGTCCAGCTACCAGCCAACTCCCCCGCGCTGCCTCCTGTCTTCAGCTTGGCTCTGCAGGCTCCTAAGCATGCCCAGGGCCAGCTGGTTAGCACCAGGCAGACAGGGAACCTGGCACTGCCCCCATCCTTTGGCCAGCTGGTAGATCGACAAAATGGATTGCTCCACTCATGAGAAATGCTGGGATGCCGATGTCCCCCTCCTGCACAGAGCGAGGCGCAATGTGACAGCCCCAAACTGCCCTGGGAAGAGGATTCTTTCTGCAGCACCTGCAGGCTGCTCTCTGCCTCACCACCTTCACTCAGGCAGGGGACAGAGGAACTTTTCAAGGGTGCTGAGATGAAGTTATTTCATTTACATTTCTCAAAGGATCTGAAGCACTCAAAGCACTAAATTTTTGCACAATGTTTGGCAATTCAGCTTTCTCTTAATGAGTAGGCACAGACTGGCTGAATTAAAGGTCATGGTTTAGGTTATAGGCACAGGCAAAGCTCTGTGCTCTGTGTTCTACCAAATCTGCAGCTTTACATGAACAAGCATCTACAGAGAGAACCCTGTCCTGGCCGAGCAGAATCATAGCTCAGACTAGAGTATGGCTCTATATCATGCCAATATAAATATAAAAATAATTAAGGAGGATTTCTCATTGCTTTTACAGCTTCTATTATCAATTCTAAGGGTAAATCCTTTATGGTACAAACATTTGAATGTCACCTTCACTCACCTGCCTCATGTTTTCAGCGTGGTGCTGAAGAGTAGTTGAAATGTGTAAGTTTTGCTCCTCCTGAGCTTGTTCCTCCTTAAAAGTTTCATTTTAAAATAAGTTTTTTAATTATTTATATATGCATCTGATTTTTTTTGAGATTAGATGATCGGGACTCTATGCCTGAAAGGCCCCGTAAGAGCAATAGAAATATTTCCTGTAATTGTGTCCATCCCTTCACCATTGTTCCAGTCATCAAGTCCCCTTTTAACTGCAGCTCCATATGGAGCAGAAGAAGCAAGCAGTGCCACAACAGCTTACATTTGCATAACCTCTGGGCTGTAGACAGTGTGAGATTTTCACAACTGCTAGCTGGAAATGTATTTGTTTAGCCAAGCTGCCAAAACTCATATTTTAGCTTGGGAAGTCTCTCATCCAATAAGGCTCTCATTACACTTCCACTGCTCTACAAGCACTTCATCCTAAGGCAATCAAGGCAGTAATAAATAGTGCTTTTTAAGAACCAATGGCCCTGAGTCATGGGTGTCTGGAATACAGATGGAGTGGGATCACCCAGAGTTAGCCCCCTCAGGAAGATACCTGGTAATTTCCTCATTACATCATCCTTAAATGTCAACCATTTCCCCTATAGTTGCACTAACACTGAAAACATGAGCCTTGCTGTTTACCTCCACATCAATATGCACTTAAGGAAAAAAGGAGAAAAAGTTTCTTCTGCTGCAAAAATGTTGCTAGATATTTTAAAGCAGTATGTGAGGAATAAAATGTGTGGCATAGTCTGCCTTACTATACTAATGTCTCAAGACTGAAAACTGCAATAATTTTTCTGAATGACAAACCAAGCGGTTTTCTTGCTTGGTGATCAACACATCAATTTCACAGCTACTAGGTTTCATCACCCTCTTCCCTCCCCAGAAGATTTCATTCATATGAAAAGACCTTTCCCACTTTAAGTTCTTCTCTTTGCCCGAATTCTGCATTATGCTATTTGCAGGGCTTGTTTTTCCCTTGTTAGTTTTTAAGTAGGGTTGTCAGGAAAGCACTACAAAATCAAGTGCGTCTCAACAAGCTGAACCGATTCCTACAGCAAACCCTCAGGAAACCAAACAGCAGCCCCCTCTGCTCCTACCAGCTGCTGCTGCCTTTACCTTCTAGATAAGCGATTCGGTGATCTCCTCTACGGTTTTACCCTTGAGGGAATGGAGCAGCAGGAAATAGGTTTACTCACACTTCACCCTGACCTCTAGGTGAGAGGAAGCCTTCTCTATACAGTTATATGCTCACAGTAGAGGCTGATAAATAGACAGAACCATAAAACAAACAACAGAGTTAAATAAAATCCATTAGTGATATTCTGAGCTCCTCTTGGCTGCTTCCTGGGGGTCCATCAGCTGCAAACTCACTGCCACTAGAGGGCAAACCAAGCATTTAACAAAATTAATCCCTGTACATTAATATATAATCAGTTTTCATTATGGCTAATTTTGCCTACCTGTACCTTCAGAAAAGATACAGTGATGGTATCTTCTACCAGAGATGCTGATGTAAGACACGCTGAAAATATTCATGGTTGGAACTCTCCCAAAACACATTGACACTTCATTACATGTGTCCCTAAAAAATTTTATAACTGCAAGCAAGCCAAACACTCTCCTCAAATACTCAAGTAAAAATGTGGTATATGTATTAATGTTCTTCAAACCAATGCAAATGAAAACAAACTAGATATTGTACATCCTATGGAAGATAATTATTCTGAAAAAATATAGTCACAGTAACTAGTCAGAAACCTTCCAGAAAATTGTTGAGATCCCATTCTAAGTGTTTCTTATTAATGTAAGGGGTGATACAATGAGACATCCAGACTGACTCACTCTACAAGGCACTTGTCTGGCTTTTATCTCATTCTGAATGAGCACATAGGCAGCTCAAGTCTTGTTCAATAACTCTTCATAATGGCTTCAGGGTCTGTATGTGGAGTTATTCATTATCACATAATATGGGTATTTAGCTATTCAACTATTAGAGATACAGAGGGTAGTTTCTGGTGCAGCAAAGTGAAAGGAAGAAAGTAAAGAACACTGTGTAGGGAATCATTCAAGACGTAATTTAAACTATGAAGAGGAAGCAGTATTTGTTTGATAATTTCTTGAAAGATTTGTGCAGGTGATTTTTCTAATGGAAAGAAATGATAGGGTTAGAAAGATCCTGCAGAATTGGTATCAAAGTTCAGAAGCTGGTGACTCTGTTTTCCCTTTAATGCAAGCAAGGCAATATTTTTTGTTAACAGGAGGTCCAGCTCCCTAACTACAATGAGATTCAGGCTCTGGAGTTGCATTTGCCTCTGGTATCAGTAAGTGACCCACCAACATCAGAATTTTACAAAGATTAGCCCTGGAAGCACATAAAATGTCAAAAGCAACAGAAATTTTCAGCATTTTCCTCCAGCTTCTCAGAAGGAAAGTTGTCAAAGTAGCTGTCTGCTAAACATATCATCTGACTTACTATAGAAAGAAGGATGTCAACACTGTATGTCAAATCCAACACTGAGATATATTTTTTAATGGGCAGGATCTGACTTAGACAGATCCCAAATCTCTCTGCAATTACCTGCATCTGCAGGAAAGGCACAAAAGGACTTATCTTAAAGAGCTCTCAAACTATCTTCTAGCTGTTCTTTTTGTGGCAAAAGCAAAGTAAAAATCTTAGGAAAATATTTTCAAAGGCACTGTTTGAGGAGATTGTGTTAGCTGCTCCCTTGCCTTCACACCAGCAATGGTGCCACTTGGATGCAGTTTGGCTGATGACATTTGCTCTCAACCACCACCCCTTTCCTGGGGGTCTGGAGACCCTACCCACATAAGCTCCAGCCCTTTGTCAGCACCCAGACACCAGGACACATGGCAGCTTTCAGGAAACAGGCTGCTCACAGGTGGGTTAATGCCACCAGAACTATTCACCTACTACAGCAGCCAATAACCTTCAGAGAAATTGTTTGGGATAATGCAATGAGAATTGAAATTATTCTCTCTGCACCGTCCCTTAGCCCTCCCTCCAAACATAGGCACAGAAATGCGAGAATATTAAAAATAAAAGCTGGGCACTTTCAAAGTATTTCAGCTTGATGAGTGTAACCTGTTGAGTATGTCAGTGGTCCCCTGACATGGCCACCAAGGACATGCCACAGCAGTGGGAACAGACACTGCTTCCTGAAGCCAGTGTTCACACAAGTGTAAGAAGCAAATTGATTCATTCCTGCCAACATGGACTATCATCTGCTCCCTGCTAGGTTTTCTTCCTGTTCAAAAGCAAGCAGTAATGTGACCTGAAGTCTAAACTGTGCTACAAGGACAGTCATGGCAGCCAGATGTGAGAGACACCATGTTTCACAGCTGGTGTCTCAGCTATCCCCCTGTAGATGGTCACTCCAGAGCTGTATCCAGCCACTACAACTAATTAATCACCCAGTATTAGCCCAAGAGCAGGTCTAGAGATGCAAAGCACTAATGAGGGCACTTTAAGATTATGACAAGTGATCATTTACATCCTTCTTTTTGTGTGTCATTTTTACACCCACACAAGGTATGTACCGAGCCCTAATGTGTCTTTTTACAAAAACTTCATGAATGTCCACAGAAGGGAAAAAGAGAAGACACAAGCCCTTCAGGTTCAAGCAAAATCTTTGCCTTGGTAACTAACACTCTCCTGGATTAGATTCACCCAGCACACAAAATGTGTTTTGGTGGCCCAGGAAAGAAAAGCTCTAGACAGGTTTTGCAAGCACCCCTAATGAATCTTAAGTGGAACATGAGGGAATGCTCATATTTAAGCCAGCAGTGTGCAGATGTTAGGCAATGAGACAGTACATCATCTAAGAGCCAGCACACCTCACTCCCTTTCTCCTTCTTTCCTTAATTATACATGAGAATTAAAAAAAAAAAAAAAAGAAAGAAAGAAAAAAGTAGAGGGAGTTTTTTAGAATGTGATTGTCCAAAAACATATTAACAAGATTTTGTTCATTCTAGGGAAATCCTCAGCTGGATGGGTAAATTCCTGCCATTCTTGATTGGGCTGGATGCAGCAAGACATGCTAGCCTTTACTTTTCCTAAGCTTGTCTTTTTCTCTGCTACCAGAAGACAATTTATTCTTTAAGGAATATGCATCATTTCAGCATATCTTAATTTTTTAGAAGGTGAGAAAAGACTTTGAATTGTCACATGACTTATGTATTCAGAGTATGGTGATGATCACTAATGGGACAAAAGTGTGGCAGAAATAGAGTACAACTGCATTGTCCTTCTCAGCTGATGTGCTTGAGTATGTGGTCTGAGCACCTTCATCAAAAGAAGGAAATGTTTTCCTCATTCTAAAGGAAAGCATGCTCTGGCACCAAACAAATGGGCAACCTTCTAGGAGCTGCTCCCCAGGAAGCCTCTCAGCAATTGCTTCTGGTTGAAGATCACACAAGAATTCAGTTTTTCACAAAGGCATTAGTTAGAAAAGCTTTAATTATTAAAAGAGTGTGAATTAAGCAGCCACTGTGCTGCACCTACAGTGCCTTGGTGAGAAGGCGCTCTGTAAACAGAATTATTATTTCATCAACACAGTAGACTCCTCACTTAATGGCTCACTAACTGGGCCAGAGATGAGATTCGATGTGAAGAAATCAATGACTCAAAGCAAGAGATTCAGCAAATATGAAACACCTAGCACTTAGCTCTTAGGATTGCATATTGGCTCCTGTGGAAGTGACTTGTATCATGCAGGGAGAAAATAACACTCCTGCTGTTGCATGCAACTGTATCCATAGGAGATAAGACTGAACTGGTGCTTGCTAGCACTACAGTCCCATACTTTAGAGGGGGGTTATTTGCTTTTGGGTGTTCTTCTTCTGTGCTATATCTGCTAAATTAGTAAGCATTGCTACTTCATGTTTTCAAAATGGTCTTACTGCTTTCTTTCTTCTTTTTGTAATTCATGACATCAAAGTCAGTATTTCTTAGTAATGGTAGCCTTATTTTGGTGTCCACCAGATGTATACATCAATCAGAATGACTCTGCTGTACCGCAGAGCCAAAGCACCAAAGGGCATCCTGCAAAATTAAATGGGGAGAATAATGAAAGTCCTTCACAATTCCTCTCTGTTCTAACCATTATAACAACTTGAGAGAGCAGAGAAGATATTTTCAACATGTGGCTATAGGTGCATGACTCTTCTTCAGACAGCTGGCTAGAGGGTAAATGGCAAGAGCAATAAGTATCTATCTCTCCTCCCCAGGAGTGAGCATGATTCATGGATGAAGAATACTTTATTTTCCTACTCACCAGCACACTGAAGCTTTACTGTGAAATTACTTCTTAAGTTTTCCCCTTCTCTCCAATGCTAATTTAGGGATATAAAACTCACCATGCCAGCTAACTTCTCACTGAAGTGATTTCAGCTTCGCTTCCAGATTCTCAGGGAAAATCTCAGCTTTACATTCATCAGCTCCTAATGAAAAACAGCAAATCTGACTCTGTAAAGAAAGGTTCCTGGTGTAGTGAGGAGTGTCTGTGCAAAGAGGGAGAGATGAGTTAAACTGCATAGGAAATCCTACATTAATAGTACCAAAGGACTGCAAAAACCCAACTAATTCTCTGAACGAAAGAAGGATTAATATCCCATTTTATAGGAAAGGAAGTGAGATAACAGAGCAAACACCCAGAAAAATTAACAGACAGGATCACTGCGGCTTCAGTTCCACATCCATTCCCGTGGGTGGAGAGCCAAATTTGGGCAGAATCTCTTCTATTGGTACGGCAGTTTGTTTATTTGTTGCACTAGAAGGAACAGCCCAGCAAAATTTCTCACAAGCAATTTTTTTCAGAAAATCCTGCCATTTCTTGTTTGAAGTTTTTAACTATCAACATGTGTCTTTACCAAACAGGAGAGTTAACAGTTAATGTGACAGAAAACAATCATAAATTGCGCAAAACTGTGTTGAAATCAGACTGACACCTTTCATGTGTTTTTGAAGATAATGTCTTTCTGACACACCTTTCTGTCTGCTTTTTGTAGGGAGGAATAATACAGCACAGAAATACAGCACTGAAAAATGGCAGCTTACAGTGCCTTCCTCAAAAAAAGCAATAACCTTTTTCTACACGTAATTGCACTAAATTCACCAAGAGCACATAATGGACAGGAATACAAAATGAATCACAGCATTTCTATATGAAACAGATGTTCCATGAACTGGCCATGTTCCATGAAATGATGATTTTTGACTATATGACTGCATCTGTAGTTTGGAAACAATTAGCCAGGAGCAATTATTTATCTTGAGTTGTCACATTTGTTTTATCAGCTCTTTAGGGGGTTCTCTTGTAATCATAGAACTTGGAGAGCTGAAAAAGCAGCCTTTTCCTACTGCAGTTGGACCAAGAAATAAAATGCAAATCAACGACAGCGTGTTTAAATAAAATTTGTGACATCCAATTTCATCCATCATTTTCTTCCTTTCCTTGTTAAAACAAAAAAAATATTACATTCTCACTAAGACTCAGGGGATCTCAAAATATATTTAGTAGTCACACCAGTATACTGGAATCAGGAGAATGCAAATAAATCCTATCCTTCATTGCCTCATACTTTCCACTCCTCTAATTTGCAGTGGTAAATTTGAAATCCGAATAGTGTCATTTTTCAGCAAGCACTGAGCACTCCTGGGTGCCTTTTGCTGCCACTGGGACATGCAGCTGTGACATCCAACACCTATGCAAATCTGGGCTGAGTTATCTGCAGTGAGACAACTAATGCAGCTGAGAAAAAGAGTTGCTTTACCATCTCACAAGGGAATGAAATCTCAGTAGTGAGCTGCTGGCTCTGTTAGAGGTAACTCAACAACTTTACAAGAACGTAAGCAGCCTCAGGAATAGGCTAAAAGTCATTAGGAGGTTGGTTTTCAGAGCATATCAGGAGACGATACAGGGCATTGGCACGCATTCGGGAAATCATGTTCAGGTTTTATAAACCACATATGTAAATAAGGCCTGGCAATCCTCATGCTATGAACACATTAATAGATTTAGTATGTGTAAACCATTGTGTAACTCAGTTGCAGAATTAATACTGTCTGGGAAAAGATGCCAGAGCAGTAAGAAGTTTCTGAGTACCCAGGACAGACATATCAGGCTTTCTAATTCCACATGTCTGAGACAAGAACCAAGACACAAATGTTGTTGGCATTAGACATCATTTCCCAGGACATGGGGAGCAGTTAGCCAAGTGCAGCATAGCTGCACAAAAGAACTTGCTGTTGCTTGTTATTATCTGGCTGCTTAGGTATGGGCCACAGCCTCTGGACAGTCACTCTTAGTGTGTAAGCAATAAGCATCACTTTTCAGGAAACTAACAAGGGTGAGACGTTAACTGCCCAAGTGTGTATTAAAAGGCTGTTTCCTTTCACAACTGAATTAAAATTTGGGCTTATACAGTTCTTTCAAAATTAACCTCTTTGTTCTATCTATAACCTTTTTTCTCCTTTTTTTTTTTTTTTTTCTTTTTTTTAGAAGCAGCTTTTGAACATGTCAGCAGACTGGGAATCTGTTTGTGCTTTCCGTCTTGATACATTCACCAGTCTCCTGTTCTGAATATTGATTCACTGGGTGCTGTCCTCTGCCAGGCTTGTGCCCTCTAACAGTCCAGCACTGCTCCTGCTCTCACTGCACTGCTGCTCTTTGGCCACAAATCCTTTTACAGGAAAGGGGCCCTGGGTGCAGCTGCTATAGGTGCACAGGACAGGCAAAGAACCTCATCCTGAATGCCAAACACGAATACTCCGCCTCACAGCTCAGGGGGTAATGAAAACTGAAGACACAAAGGGATTTTGCACTAGATTTCTGAAAAATCCAAGCTGAGCTGACAATCTAAGCACTTCTCTGTCAACAAAGGCTGCTTGGGATTTACAAACTAGCTGTCCCTCCTGAAGAGCCTGATTTATTTGGTATGCTTTGAGCAATCTTAATGTATACCAAGTTTTTATTCACAGACATGGCCTTTTACATAATACCCGAATAGAGTGTTTGCTCAGGAAGTGGTAGACCTGAATTCCAGGCTTTTCCCTGCTGAGGAGAGCTGAAACTACTGCTTCTACTTCCTGGGGGAAAATGCAGAGCCTGCAAAGAAGGACAAACCTGGATTTGAGTATAAGAGACCTGGGACCCAGTTTCTGCTCCCTCGGATGTTCAAATATCTAACATTAGATGGCATCTGGATTAAAAAACAGATACAAGCCAGAAATAATCAAGGACATAGAGACTGGGACCAGGAATACCTCACTCTTGGCCAAGCTCCATAATCACTAGGTTAGATAATGATGCCAATCCTCTTGGCAGACCTTATTTGCAACGTGCTAGTGCAATTATATTATTTCAGTTCTGCAGCAGCTTGAATGTCTCTGCATTGCCCCTCCATGGCACAGTGCAGACGTACTTTCTTCTCTTCCACTGAAGTAGTTTGGTACAAGCTATTATATTTCCTGGGTCAGAGAGAAGTTATGTGTAATAGTAACACTAATGTAACTACTGCAGCCTCACTACCGTTAGGCATTCCTTTCGGGGACAGTACATATCCTTGGTATCCATGGTACTGCCAGCACCTGGAACCGGAATCCTTTCCATTAAATTTAAAAAATGTTCTATCGTTACAGCAGTCATCCATTTAATTGGGGCATCATACCCCCCATTTCAAGTAATATTTAATTAGGTTGCAGTAAAAGGAAAGCAAAATTGATAATCCCCTATCCAGGAATGAATAACCTAAAGGATTTTAGAATAAATATCCTCCAGTATTTTAGAGTAAAGATGATTTGACAAGGAATAATATGTTATAACTCACCTGCCCTTATCTTTTCTAACACATCTTACCTTCCCTAAAATGGGGATGAGATTTTCTGGACAGCTGCATTTCCAGGTCAGCATCCCAAGATCAGGGAGCATGAGGCACTGCTTCATTCGTCCTCCTCCCTGGGTAGAGCTTGTGGTGTACAAAGATTTCTGCCTCTCACTCAAAGTGCCTATGTGGGGGAAAGGAGATTTCCTCCTGGCCTACTGAAGTGGCTCTGAGTACACCAGCTTCCAAGAATTCCACCCTTAAGCCCTACTGATCCTGTGGGGTATCAGGACAATCAAGAGTTACATGTCTCGACTGCAAGCATAAGAACTCTTGTATGTCCTTAGAGAATTAGCCCCCAGTTTCACTCTGCAATATCCCATCGAACTGAAGCAGTTTGGGCATAGAGGCACTCAGCCTTCAAGGCACTTGGATTTCATAGGAATGGACAAGCAACTAAAATTCAAGTATCAAAGACAACTAAATGACCTCCTAGGAGAACATGAATGTACTTTAGTTAGTTCCCAAGAGAAGCCACTTTCCCAGCCACAGTCAAGAGTAGCTGCTGCAAGGACTATCTGCCGTGCAATTTGTGTCCATGTCAGACACTTGTCAGGAGACAGAGCAGTGAAAACATTCAAAGTGGATCACCAGAGTTTTTTAAGTTAGCCTGCCTTTGACTCACATTCCACCAGATTTAGGTCATTTCCAAAGAAGTCTGTCACACTGAATGTGCAGTTTTTTAAACCTGATGTTATGGCTGTGCTATTATTACGCAGCATGTGTTGCTTGCACAGCAAGATTAGAGATTCATTTCCAAAATGAGGGTCAAATTTATAATCCTGCATACAGTGCATTGTCTTTAATAGGCTATTTTTCCTTTGCACTCTTTCCTGTTTAATGCAAAGTGAAACTCCATTTCATCTTCACCAAACCTTTCAGCTGGAATATAATTTTTACCAATAAAACAACTATAAACACCATCACTTTTATTATGCATGGCTGTACCTTGATAACAACACTTGGCATGACTGACAGCAGCGACGTAACCATGGACACTGCTCTTATTAAGAAGAGATAAAAAATTACATTCCAGTAATTTAGAAATACTTCTTTTCTCTTGAAAGGGAAAGTGAGAAAAAGTATTTCCAGATATATTTCCCATTTCAGATGCCTTGCCTATTACTGATAATATTAATATTGCTATAGTTTTAACTGCAGTGCTTCGAAACACCAGCCTGAGGTCAGGGCTACTGAGGTCAGAGAGATGCCTGAACAGAAATTATGGTCCTTGAAATTCAAGGCCCAGGGTTGGAACAAACAAGGCACACAAGAGTAAAGGAAACTGTTTTACCTCCATTTTTAAGATAAAGGAAAAGAAACACAAGAAGACATATCTTTATCTAGTCTCAAGGACTTTGTCATCTTTGGAATGACTTTTTCTGTATCTATTAAGCATAACAAAGGCATCAAAAAGTGCTAGACTAGTCAGCCCTGAACAAGTAAAATCATATCCATGTCCTCGCTAATATTTTGCATTACTTATAAACTTTTTATAGACATATTTTAAATAACAGTTTCTATAAAGACTGATCATGCAGCAGACTGTTGTGCTGACATTTTTATGGTCTACAAAAAGCTCTTGAGATCTGGAATTTCAGCAAGCTGCAGCCCCTAGGGAGCACATCAATTTTATCTGTGCATTTTTCTAGCCAACTTGCATTTTCCTCTTTGTGCATGGGTGTCAAAAACTAGAATATGGGTTGACCCAGCTCAAACCAGCTGTAAGTTTTCTTGTTTGAATTATTTTTCTATCACACCCTGCTTTTGCCCTTTGCCCTTCTCCATACTGACAGCTTTGCCAAATAAATCTTCGCTGTTCAGCCAGA
The DNA here is from genome assembly GCF_017639235.1 of Corvus kubaryi. Lineage (NCBI taxonomy): Eukaryota > Metazoa > Chordata > Aves > Passeriformes > Corvidae > Corvus > Corvus kubaryi. Next base: position 14,336,468 of record NW_024581108.1, read on the forward strand.
TGAGGAAACAGCCAGCAAACAAGGTTATTGTCCTTTTTTGCCCAGGTATGAATAGCCCAGACTGCTAAGTCCTGATCAGTGGTTCAGGCTGTTTTCATATCTATTATTCTGTGTTATCAAAAGTTGTCTTTGAGTCATCTACCTCTAAGTAAACCAAAATTTTGATAAAGATGCTAAAAAATAAATCTTCATGTGGCAGGATGTTTTGTCTCAAATACGTACAACGTTATCTCCTCTCAGTCCCAGATAATTTAAAATAATCTTTCCAAGATTCCCTGAGTAACCTAAATCCAGGCAGAATAAAAATGATACAAAAGATATAAAAGGTAATAAACCTGTAGTTCATCGTAGCCCACGGAGTGCTCCCTAACACTTGTTGTTTTGAAATTACTTCTGTCACAGTGGCAAGCAAGTGTCTGTGCTTTCATCTGGAAACAAAGACTGAATTATTGTCTCTGATGTCAAGGGAATGTTTTAATTTCTTGTGGTACTGTTGCTTGAAAGTGTGTCCCCTAGCCTGCAGACAGAGAGAAAGGGCTGGGGTTACACACTCACTAGTGTTCCCCATGGAGATTTGTGGCTGCTCTCTGTCTGAAACGCATCACTCTGGTTCTCACAGATAAAGCATGATTTCATAAATACAAGCGTTGGGTTCAGCTATTCAGTGATAGACCTCACTGTGTGTTTCTTGAAAATGTTCCTTTTTCTTTGGAAAATTTCTTTGGAAATTCCTATTTCTTTGGAAAATTATATTTCTTCATGCAGTATTTGCTTCTAAAGAGGTGTCTTCTTCCACTCTGCACAAACCGTGAGATACCAGTTTCGTTATGTCGCATGCCTTCTTAAAACTATCACTGGAGAAAGGATGGGATTTCCACTAAGATTTTAGCTGATCAGAGAATGGGATGCAGAAAAGCCCTCCCTGAGATGGCTGAAAATGTCTAGCAGTAATATTAAGGCCCCAGTCACCAATTCTATGTATATATACACACTAAAACACATAAATAGATTCTGAACCAATGGAAGTCAAGGGTTCATAGCCCATTCTTTTGTATTTATAACAGCATTTAACCAGTATGAAATTTAAATGCAACTCTTTCCACATCTATATAATATCTATGTAGACATGGCTCATCCATTTCATTTTTAAAGACATCAGGTTTGCTGAGACTCCCTTGCCTTTCCTCTCACACATACCTTGCAGTCCCCTTTATAAAGAGGATTGTGAAGTTCCTCTGGATGCCACTTGGTTTCTTTCATCTCTGTGTTGAAAAAAATGTACGCAGCTAAGAGTGAATACCCTCAGTCTGATCTGCAGCTTTGGACTCTGAAGCAATTTGCGGTTAATATTTTTTGTTACAGGGTACTTTTTTCACTGTGGAGGCTTGGATTTCCTTAAACCTCAAATCCACAGCTCTATAGCATTTATCTATGTCTTTCAGTGAGCAGGAGTGAGTCAGTGAGGGTTGGGCTCTGTCCTGGACATCCCCATGGTCTGTAAGTTTCAACACAGAAATGAAAACACCAGCAGCTTGAAGGGGCAGAAAACAACAGAATGAATAGCAGGATGACAAAATGAGATGGCTTTCACTGTTACCAGCTGCAAAGAAAGAAGATTCATTAACCTGGTTCCTCAGTTTGGTAGCTGGGTGACAATGTGTTTACATACAGCCCGGTCCAGGCAGGCAATATTTTGTTCCAGTAGCTCAAACCTAATGAGGATCTCCCTTCACAGTATATGTAGGCTTTAGAAACAGAAGAGGGTGACAACATTTGTACTGACTCTTTTGCTGGCACAATGCTATTTAAATAGAGATCAGTATTATCTGTAAAGTCATTTTGTAATAAAACATGCACCACAGCAAATGTTCTCAGGTTGTATAAGAAAACCTTACATAAGAACACCTGACACTAAGAAACATCATCTTCCTCGATATATATAGAACACAGAAAGTCCCTTTACATGTTCATCAACACCTCACTTACAAGTAAGTAGCTATGTAAGCATAGGTAGCAAAGTACTAACACCTCAAAAGTCTAGAGACCCTCAGGAGGATGGAGAGCCCCATCCATCTCTCCCAGCAAAGGGGACAGCATAGCAGATCAACAAATGGGCAAATTCAAAGTGCTCGCAGCAAAACTGTGTTTTGCTACACAAAATTTGTTGTGTGCTCAACAACAAATACATTCTTGTCCCTGTCCTCTGCAGGTGCCTTGTTCCCAGAAAACAACTCTTGCTGCAACAGGGCTCAGAAAACAGAGATCACAGTCCTTTGTCTTCCCAAACTAATGTTCAAAGTGAGAAATAACAGGAAAGTTAGAAGCCAAAAATTCATGCAAATGTATTCTATGGAATTCAGGGAATTCAATGCCACAGGATATCAACAAACTGAGATACTGCAGATAGTTCCACTGCTTACACAACATACAGGCAAAAGCTCATCAGAACTCCTGCAAAATCTAAGGGACGAGAAAATGAGGTTCCTTTCTCTTCTGTAGTGTGGTGGTGGGTGCAGTGCTGGGCACACAAATGCTGCTTGCCCTGTAGCACTGCAGTGGTCACCTCCCGATGTTCCCAGGTCTGTGGTTTGAACAGGCACAGAAGTTCCTGTGACCCACAGCTCTCCAGAGACAAATCATTGATACAAATTGTAAAGTTCAAATGTTTGTTCCTTAAACTTTGTTTTCACTTCCACCGTGTTCCATTTAAGTATTTTGCCAGCACACATTGTACCTCACATCTCTAACGCTTTTTTTCTGGTTTGGAGCATGTCTTTTAACCTAAGCACATAAAAGTTACATTGCTATTAATAGACTATGAACCACTAATGCAATTATCATTTTAAGCAAAAAATAAAATCATTTTTTTAAGTTACTAATCCACCATATGTACTATTAGAAAGAACAATATAATTTCCTGCATATTTAAAAAAATTAATTAGAACTTCACTTCTTCAATTCTTACTAATTAAAAAAAAATCCCACAGATTAAAAATGGGGAATATAAAGATATTAAAATATCTTTATTGCCTTCAAGGCACTGTGATTTTAGATAATGTTATTCTCCTGAACTTTAAGTTGTACTAATTCTTCTCTCTCTACTTCCATATTATTCTCCTCGGGCACAGATCATGCATTTCCTCCATCTTGTGCTTCTACTTCAAGTTTGATTTTTCCTAGGGAATGCTTTGTTCAGCAGCAAGCAGGCAGTCATTTTAGCGTCTTTATTCCCCTTATCCCCCATTCTCTTTTGTGGATCTAAATGATACACCTAAGGTGAGTTGAGACACTATTTGTGAGATCTTTCTGTCCACCCCCACCCCAATAACAATAATCACAGACAAGGTGTCCTTGTTCTTTCCTTGCTACCAGAACATTCAAGATTGACAACTCTATACCAAGTTGCTCAGTTAATCATACATGTTCTGGTGGAAATTATTACCTTTATTGCAAAGCTGTGTATAGATAGAATTAAATGCTCATCTTTGCAATAAAGAATGTGCTCTTCTGTAAAATAATTACTCCATTATCAGGTCTGCTCTAAGTATTGTGAAGTTGCTAGTAATTTTTCTCATTCTGTGAGGATTATAAAGACAACCCGAATTTCCAAAGTACAGGATTTAAGACTATCAATTATTTCCTTCATGGATCCCTCCCTTTCCAAAAGAAAATAATCTCCTCTGAAGAAGGTGTCATTCTTATGACAACAGAAGGATTGCAATATCACACTTTCAATGAGAATGTTAGACCTGATTCAAAGTCCAAAAATCCGAACTACATGAAAAGTGTCCTATTAACATCAGTGAGCTGTTCATCAGCTCTACTGAACAAAAGCTTCCCCTCACTTAAGGTCCTGCTGATAGCTGTCAGGCCCTTGAAAGTTTTGACATCCTGGTTCCAGTTACATCACCTCCCCCAGTAAGATTTATGCAGATTTTCTGCCCATCTTCACTGGTTAGGTATATTCCTCTTTCCTCGCTTCAGAAGCATGTTTTATACAGCTTAACTTTTAAAAGTCTATTAAAATGACAAGCATTATAAGAGACTGTGCTAGCAGTAATACCCAAAGTCATAGCCCTTTTAAGATATATAAATTTTTGAAACCAATGCTTCCCCCATGCCTTGCAATACATGTGATAGTAAAACTTGAAAGAAATTACTGTTGTATAATTATCATTTTCTGAAAAAAAATACCACTAAAATAACTTACAATTGTGAATATTAGGTGTGGCTGAACATATTTACGCCTTCAGAAACATCAGGAAGTTTTTTTTATTCTATAAACACTTTTGAGAACTGATAGGCTAAACAAGGCTTCCCTGCCAGGTGTACTCTTTTATGAAATAAAGCATCACAGGAGCATGTCAAGAAAAAACACAATTAAGACACTTACAAGTACTGGGTGCAGACAAAAGAGAAATAAATACTCTGGCACAAGAACACAAAACAGGAAATCCAGCCAGGAAAATGACAGTTAGGTAACAGGTCTTACAAGTAAAGCAGATAAAGGAAAGAAAATAACATATGCACGTTGTCATGATATCCAATCCCCCACAAACCAATTACTTCCATTCTTTTGCATCCAGAATCATTGTTGCAAAATTTTGTGATTTAGAAATGGAAGGGAAAACAGAAATCATGCTGAAAACAAAACTGCACTGGAAAACGTCCCTATCCAACTGAGCACTAAATATTTATCCCCCAGAGGAGAAAAAAAGGCCTTAATCAAAGCTAGTCCAAAACCCACAAACTTTCAATCCTCTCTGCTGAAAGGCAGCAAACAGCAATAATTCAACCCACATGAACCAAAGCTGAAACATTGTCCCTGCCTGTTCCCAAAAAGAAGAATCACAGTATGAGATACCCAGGACTTTTCACAAAGGGTTGATTTTTGGCTCACCATAATCTGTAACACCACCACAGGCTTCCCCCCACCACCCTCACAGCCACTGCAGCACCACAGAAATTCTGTCAGAGCCAGGATAGAGCGGGTAATGCCAGCTGAACCCAGAAAAGCCAAGCCATAAAACCAGCAGCAGCTGCAGCATTCAGCCCCCAGCCAGGCTTGCTGACCTTGCCAGGGCAGCGGCTGAGCCCCTGCGGTCACAGCCTGACCACCTCCAGCTCCCATGTGTGCTCCCTGGTGCTGCACAGGAGGAGCAATGGGTACCTTGGGATGACACTGCAGACAGCAGGAAACTCTCCCATGGTTTGTGTTGGGGAAGATGAAACAGGAAAGCCTTATAAATATGATTGCCTGACAAAAGATTTTGGGAATATGAAAACTACAGGCGAAATCGAAATGAAAGCCACTTTTGAAATACCAAGTCTTAGTTACTGAACAACTGGAAAACAATGGTATGGCCGACTGAAGGTAATCCCCTCTTGATTGAGCAATACCCTCTGCTTGCAGGCAGGTCCAAGTGTCAGAGCAGACCTTACTAGCTCAGCAGAAGGGGTCCAAAGAGTAGTTTTTAGAAGTTAAGATGTAACACTCTATGGTAATATAAGAACTCTTATAGGCTGTATGTAAATGCTATAGGATTTGTATCTTGTATTAGATTGGTTAGTGACAATTAGAATACTCAGTACAGAAGATGATTTATTGTATTGTAACCAGGACTTCACCATTCCACTCTTACTCACACTCTTACTACACTCTCTCTCACTTCTTCACTCTCATTCCTCTCGCTCTCTCTCTCTCTTTACTTACCCGCTTACTCTCTTGCTCTCTTGGGCCTGCTCAGAGCTGCCAGCTGCAGCTCTAAGCAGTGCCCCTATACCCACGCCCTTTGCAATAAACCGCATGTTCCAAGATCTGACTATAGAGATCTCTCGTCACCGACCGTCCAAGCCACCCCAGCTCCTACAGTTTGGAGCACAGGGTCTTTCTGGACATGTTGGCCATAGTGTTTTCTGGATAGTCACCATCCCCTTGAAGGACATGCTGGTATTTTGATCCCAGATGGATGCATTCTGCTCCTCCAGCTCATTAATGCCAATCTCTTCTACAATAAATAAGCTCAGTATCTGGTCTTCTCTGGCCTCTCCTGCATGATTTATGTCATGGGCTTGCAATAAGTCATGCTGAAGTTTCTCTGACCTAGATTCACTCCAATGTTGTACCTAGTTTGGTGACTTCTTTCCAGTCTTTCAAATCCATTATTCAGCAAGCTGGTGCTGATGATGCACTTTCAGCCAGATTGCTTTCATCTTTCATTTTATTAAATGCAAATTGGATTTGAAAATGAAGGCGGACACTGCTGTAATCATACTGGCAGGTAACAGTGTTACTCAGCTGTCAACAGAATTCAGCCTAAATAGATCATGGCACAAGAAAGAAATTGTATCAGTGACTTTGCTTTGCTTGTATTTAAATGTTACATCAAACCTATACTGTCACAGGGGACAAAAAAGTGAACACAAGTTGCAAAAATAGCACTCATTCTATATCCTTGCTCTTTTCCCTTCCTCCTTCTCCTTAGCTAATCTAAGGGGAGTTATTGCAGCGTGAAATTTGTGTATTGCTTGCCAAAAAGGTAGCAGGATAATAATAAACTAGACAGCACCAATGCCATGGGTTCTACTTTCTATCACTGGTTTAGATAAACTAATTAATTAAAATACCAAGAGTGTGTTTTACACATGAATATTCTTGAGTTCCGGAGAGCTAAAAGTAAATCAATATAAAACACTAGCTACAGATATACACTGCTAACACTGATTTGCTTGCCCATATGTTATTTTGTAATAAATAACATTATGGTCTGCTTTTGTAAAAGTAACTATTAATAATTAATTAATTGCATTAACACCTTCTGAGCAATATCCTTATGTAAAATAAGAGACAGCTGTGGCACAGTCAAAAATATCAATGAGTATTAGCCAGATTTCAGCAATTAATTTGATGAGGCCTCATTCATGAATTGGACTGTGTTAATTTTTCCTATCTTTGCTAACATTTTAATACTAAGGAACATGTCAGTGCTCATTGTTCTTTGCTATTGATATGAAAATATACTGAGACTTTTGTTAGAGAGCGTAGTATATAATAGTACATAGATGTTTGACTGTATTTTTTTGCAAAAGGGCAATTATTCCCTAGAAGGAGGCAGGCAATGCAACTACAATGCCCCCAAAGAACAGACCAAACACTCTGAAACGTCTCAGCACAGGACACAGCATTTAGCACAGTCCCAGATGGGAAAAACCCCATATTTTCTTTAAGTGGGGACATTTTATTAACAAGTGGCAATATCATAAGAAGATGGGAGGGTAAACATCTGCTCTGAGGTCTGGCAAGATTGTCCTAAAGCTTTAGATATGTCGTCAGAATAATTCCTGACATGTCTCATTTATTCTGTTCTTCACAGCACCAAAGTCTGCTGTCAAGAGTCTGTCTCACTTTGATTGCAGCAAGCAGCTTTCTCACCCACTACAGAGCTATAATTTTGTGTGCTCACCACTTACTACAAATGCTCTCAGGAATGGAAATGAAATGAAGTACTTACATTCTGCCATCCTTCCAGTGCAATGAAAAAGCAGAAGGGAGTAAACAATCCTGTTGGTATGGTGAGAAAGGGGACTCAGACTCTTGCCTTGACTCTCTCCTGGCCAAGACACAAAACCCAGCAGCACAGTCCATTCACAACAAGCTCCCCCCATACCCAAAGGGTTTCAGAGGTGGCTGCTGCTCTAAGCAGGGTCATTGATTCCTCATTCCTCTGCACAATTTCCCTGAGAAAACTGAAATCGGGTTTCTCCATCTTCTGGGGAAAACTTCAACTAGCTTAAAAAAAGTCATGAAGCCAAGCTGCACAAATTTACCTCAGAGTCAAGTACCTTTTCCCTTCCAAAAGCTGCAGAAATGTGTCAAAATGCCCCCTCAAGTCCTCACATACACCTGTGCTGACAGAGTCCCAAGCGAGTTTGGACCCAGGTGTCTTGCAGTTGAAGGATCTTGATTGTTACAGGGGTAAAGAAAGAAATCGATCAACTTTGCATATATGCATATCTATCTAAATATTTGTTCTTTCATCTGAAGAAAATTTTTATTTATTTGAAACAGTTCTAATCTGAATTTCTTAAGGGTTCCTTTTCTTTATTTTAATTCCTTACCAGACCATTCAAAAACATAAGAAAGTGTGCTGTGTACACAAATTATATACATATATCCAGTGCACTTTCTACACGGCTCTGTACTCCATCTCTGAGGGCCTCAGTGATTCAGCATTACAAGAAAAATCACAATATCTCTATTAAGTATTCTATACTTGTGTAATTCTATACTCTGACAGGTAGATGCAAGAAATCTTTCTGGCTTCTTAAAAAATACAAATTCTTAAATACATTTTAATGCCACAACTCACTCAGCTCACAATCCCTCTACTGTGTCAGGGATTTCTTTGCACATGGACACACTTCAGTGCTGTGGTCTGGCTCCCTGAGCAGTACCTACTTTCCCAGCTGATGCAGAGCAGACCGAGGGCTCTGCTGTGATCCGAATCAAGAGCCTGCAGCAGAGGGCACTGTGAAAGCACCAGAGCTGCAGCGCTGCACAGAAAGAGCTGGAAAGGGAGAAGGGACATCCCCTCCAGGGGACACGTGTACCATTTTAACTGATGCTGCTCTCATTTCCCCTCCAGGAAAGGTGATGGTCATTCCTCTGAGCAGGTGTCCAGGAGCCAGGCTGTGTTATCACATCATGATACAAGGCCAGCTGAGCATTGACTGAAAGGTTGCTTTGCTGAAATCTTATCCCAGGTGAGGTCTCTCCTGGTCTGGTTCATGCCTAGTGCAGACAGCCTCTCTCCAGAGCAGGCAGCTCACCTGAGTAGGTGGGCAGAGAGCTATAAAACTGTGACTCTGGGAGCTGGTACCCACACTACCAGTGAGTGACATGTGCCTGTACAACCCATGGATGTGCCTGGTCCATAAAATCTGTTTGGGACTTTGCTGACTTAACTTCCAAATGTTCGTGGGAGAGACAATGCCATTAAAATACAGATTTTATAATCAGTCATTTTCATTTGGAAGTTGAAGGCAGCTCTCCCCTGTTCTGCTTTTATACTCTGCACTATCAGATATTCCCAAACACTCTACAAAGAGGCTAAGCCTGCAGAGCTGAGATAGTGAATATTTACAGCAGTGCTCAGCAGCCAGCATCTCTGAATCTATCAGCAGCTCCTTGCAGGAGGAATCAACCTTGTCTTTCCCCATCTGCACAAGTACTTTAAAGAATAATTTTAGGAAGCAAATGAACCATTGCAGAGCCATTAAAAGAATTAAATAATCCATAAGCAGCAGTTAAACAGTACAATAAGGAACACTTAATGTTATTAGAAAAGTCAGTTGTGTGTGGACAAAGGCTGACTGACAAATGAGAAAAATATTTGTTCACTGTAAGTGATCTACAGCAGACCTGCAGCCAATGATACCAGATGGTGGGGCTGGTATTTTGTAAACACACCTCTTCTAGAACCAAAAAAGCCTGGTTAATTGACCATGGATCATAGTCCCACATAAAATAAGCAAAGCTGTGCCTGTCCAGCACCATTGGCAGACGGTTCCCATTAGGAAAGCAGTAAAGTTCCTGGGTTCTTTGGGAGGCATCTGGATTTACTGGGAAGCACACAAAAAAAGGAAATTGAGTCATTCTGAATAGATCAGGTGATACAGAGAAGATCGTATTCAACTGCCCGTGTCTGTGTTGGATAATACATTTAATTTGAATGGACAGTCTTCCTTTTAATTCATCATTTTTAGTCTTTCATCAAGAACACAGGGATACAGAAATAAAGAGGTGTGCAGCTGAGAACTCCATCTCACACAGACTGGGTTCATTGTGACAACCATGCAAAGGATGTTGGTTCTCGGTTTGAACTGTTATTTGACAACAAATAATAGCATTCTTAACTCTAGCACTGTGATGGTATTTAATCCGTGGATTTCAAAAAGCTTTTATACAATTTAGAGGATGAAAGAAATTTCCAAAGCAAATAGTTATAAAATATTCATCAAGGGAAAACTCTGAATCTAGTTACTAATCTACAACAGCCTTCCCAGCACGTGGAACATCTTATTTTGTTTACTGGCATGGGATCACAGCTAATCGTGCTGTCACTTGAGTATTAATGATCCAATTAATGACCAGCAGCAGAGCAGCTCTATCTGTTACAGCATATCACAATCAATTTCTAATTTTGACCCTCTGGAGGAAAGGGATGCCATCCAGAGTGACCTTGACAAGCTGGAGAGGTGGGTCTGTGTAACCTTCAAAGAAGCTGAGCAAGGCCAAGTGCAAGGTGATGCATCTGGGTCAGGGCAATCCCAAGCCCAAACACAGGTGGGGCAGACAATGGATCAAGTGCAGCCTTGGGAGAGGAACTTGGGGTTGTTGGTGGATGAGAAGCTCAACATGATCCATCAATGTGCATTTGCAGCCCAGAAAGCCAACTGTGTCCTGAGTTGCGTCAAAGGCAGCGCGGGCAGCAGGCTGAGGGAGCGGATTCTACCTCTCTACCCTGCCCTTGTGAGACCCCACCTGGAGCCCCAGCTCTGGGGCCCCAGCATAAGCACAGGGGCTTGCTGGAGTGAGTCCAGAGGAGTCCCCAAAGTACCTCTCCTAAGAAAACAGGAGAGAGTTGTGGTTGTTCAGCCTGGAGAAAATAAAAAAGCACTGAAGAGACCTTAACATCAGTTTCCAGTTCATAAAGGAGGCTACAAGAGAGCTGAAAAGAGACTTTTCACGAGGGCCTGTAGTGATGGAACAAAGGGGAATGGCTTTAAACTGAAATAGTAGGTTTAGAGATTAGAAAGAAATTTGTTACTGTGAGGGTGTTGAGGCACTGGAATTGTTTACCCAGAGAAACTTTGATGCCCTATCCCTGGAAGAGTTCAAGGCCAGGTTGGATGGGGCTTTGAGTAACCTGGTCTAGTAGAAGGTGTCCCTTTCCATGGCAGGGAGGTCGGAGCTATGTGACCTTTAAGGTCCCTTCCAACCCAAACCATTCTGAGGTTCTAAGAATTACAATGTAGCTGACAGTATCTTCAGGTACATAAAAAAATTTCTGGGAATTTTTTTTTTTTGCTGTGCTCACAGAGAATAAACTGTCTCTGACCACAAGATGGCCCTCATGGTATATTGTCTGTGCCGTGGTACACAATATGCTTGCCTTATTCATCATGCATAGCTTGCAATATTCTAGTTTCACTTCATTTATATATATGTATAGTCTATTTCTCCCTGCTACCTTCTGTTAGCAGAAGAAAAAGCAAAATTCCTGAATCTGTCAGATTAATTCACACGCTCTGGGGCCAGTCAGGCCAAGTTTGTGGCTGTGCTGTCCCAACATCCTGGCCCCAGCACAGTCACGAGCACACGCTGTCACTCCCCACTTCAACCTCCACATGGGCACACAGCCCACAGCGTAACTACTGCGCACCCATGGCCACTGGGAGAGAGAGCTGGAGAAGAGTCCTTTCCCATCACAAGGGCTGGCTGCCACCACATCAGATGCGGGGTAAGCAGCACTCCTCCTCACTCTCCCATCATGATGTTTTGCATCTCCTACTTGTCACTGTTTTCTTAAGGATTCTTGGTATTGCTTGGCATATTTGACCTGGCATTGTTTCATTTCCTGTGCTTTCTCCCCCAAATGCCACGTGATTGGGCACAGTGATGTCAAGCAAGGAAAAGAAATTGTTTCGTTCCGTCTCTGGCTTACACTTCAGCTGTAGTGACAGGGCTCAGGGATATCTCTTTTTAAGGCTTCTGCTGGTCTAAAATTGGGGAATTTCCATAACATTTCCTGAAAGGTTAGATTAAGGTGATTCAAAGCACGCCAAGGAATTAAATATATTGCCTCCTGCCTAGAAACCTACTAGTTTCCTGACTGTGTGTGCTCAACATTGTAACATGCTACAACAAGGAGTGCCAGCAGGATGAAGGACAGCCCTGTCTCAGCCCAGCTGAGCTGGGATCATTTCAGGACAACGTGATGCTGATTTGGTAAAGCGTAGGAATATCCTAGAATAGGATGGGGTACCAATCACACTTCAAATGTGTCTCTTGAACAAAAGATCAGCAATAACTCATGGTCCATATGTCAGGCATGCCTGTTTCCCGTGGGCCTCCAGTGGTCCAAAATGGTGACAAGAACAGTTGAAAAAAAACAAAGAAACCACTACAAATTTCACTAGAGAATGTTTTGTTGTTTCTAATTCCACACTGTGGCGACAATCTTTAGGACTTGTCTGTTACACATGGCAAGAAAATAAACTGCAGGTCTTTCCATCCTTTTTAGAAATTGACTTGAGTGCTGAGGTTTTGGGGATGCCAAACCTGCCAGGTTCACCCTCTCCAACTTCAGTCTGTGCCTGCAGCTAAAATGTAGATAATTCAGCCAGTAATGGTAATCTTTGCCAGTATATTTTTTACCAATATCTGCATGGCTGACTGCTGATCATGAATCATTCAGTATAATGAAAAGCTTGTGAGAGTATAAGAAAACAGCAGTTCTTTAAAGGATGCATCCTTGAGCAGTTCCAGAAAACTTAGCAGAAGTATTGAAGACACACTGAAACAATTATTTCTTGATTATCACCCCAAAACATAACTTGAATACAAAAGCAAAGCACTGTATTCTGTTAAAGAGCAATAAATTTTAGATCTGTAAAACTAGAATAAATTCTTTGTAGATAGATAACCTGCCAAAACCAGTTATAGTTAAACAGCACAGTTATCATTTAATGCAATCAGTGTATTTTTACATCCCTTTCAGACAGCTGGGGATGTTGACTGATGCCAGTAATGCAAACTAGGAGTTCTCTATAAGGAATAAAATCTAATTCCCTCCTTCCCTAAGGAAAAAAAAATTTACTTGTTCAGCTTTGAGGAGCCAAGTTATGATATTTTCATGGCATATCAGCACTTAAATTTCTGACCTGTAAAAGAGTTTGGAATACCAAGAGAAGCCAAGCATTAAATGTCCATATATCAGACCAAAGTCAATTTAGCTCTGTACTCTCTCTTGAGTTAGTGACCATCCAACAAAGGGTGGAAGAAGGGAGGAAGCATCCTCCCCTGCAGCTCTCTCCTGGCACTATTAATGCTGCTACTGGGCCTGCTGAACTCTGCCAGTACTGAGTTCAAACCTAAAGGCTGCATATTTCTCTCAACATTATTAGTTCACACACACATCAGTAGGAGGCTTCTACAGTCCTAAGCACAGGATGATTTATAAAGTGCAAGTCTCTTGCACTTTATAGATCACAAGTATTGCACAAGGAAATCTAGGTCTAAAAGAAATTTTCCTTTGTTTCATGGCAAATCTGAAAATTAGCCTTGGGTTTTTTCATTGTTTTTCTTTCTTCCTTTTTTTTTTTTTTTTTTTTTTTTTAAAGAGTTCTTGAAGGTCTCCCATGAATTTGTAAGCCACAATGAATCAAGCTGCGTGTTTACATGAACTTAGAGTACACTCAGCACCCTTATATGCTTACAATCAGTAACCTGGCTTCATGTCTTCAGTTTGTTAGAGACTGAGTTTGAGCTTTTAGGTCACTCTGAATGTAAACCATGGAGGGGAGAAAATTCAAAGCAAAAAACAAATCAGCAAATCCCCACAGAAGATGTGCTTCATTGGTTCATTCCAATGCCAGCAAAACATGTCTGGATCTAGATCTGAACTGAGATTATTCACTATTGCAAAGAAAATTCATTGATGACACTTTCTCACCAAGTGTAATAAACCAAAGGTAGCTACAGAGAAGTACAGAATAAACACTAAAATGGCACCATATAATTTTTGCACTACTTCAGAAAGAAAAGATGCAATTAAATCACTTCAGGCTTTTCTTGAAAAAAGAGCCCATAAAGGTACCAGTAACAGGAATTAAACACCTGTTCTTTAAAACCCCTTTTTTTTTTTTCTTTTAAAGAAAAAAATATGTTTTCAATTTCAGGTTATTCTGAAGTGAGCTTCAATTTTTAATGGGAAAGCTGACTGACCTGAAAGAACTTGTTTAGAGAACCTATTACATTATTTTCTACCTGTTTGAGACATGGGTTTCAACCACAAATTAAATTCCATTCTCAGGAGCTTTGATTTGAAAAAAAAATTCCAGAAAACTCCAAGACAGCCACTGCCATTACTAGCAGCTTTCAGCATTCCAGCTCCCACAGCTCTCTTCTACTGCTGAAATAAGACTGTGAGTTATCCAAAATGATTGTGTAATACTGGCAGCTAGAACAAACATTGCATTGAAACTACTGAAACTAATTCCTTTCCATGATGTCTTGAATGATACAAGACATTGTATCACATTGCACCCACCAATATTTTGCAGACCATTTCTCTTAGTGATGATATTTTATCACAGGTCTTCTGTTGAGAGGATAATATCTGTCAACAGAGACTCTCTCTCTGCACACCAACAGAGAACCACAGCACAAGGGTGCATCTGAGAGGAAGAAGGCTGGAGAATGCCCTGAATGCACACCTTGCACCAGAGTACCATGGCACAGTGTAGTACATCCTCATCTCGATCAACATTAGATGGAAACACTTTTTGACTAATCCATTACGGTTAATACACTATCTCTCCTTAGTCTTGTGATAGTACAAATCAAGAGTAATGGTCCAAAAAATAATATTAGTACACAACCAAGAAATTAACATAAGCTGGTGAAAATCAGAATGAAAACTGAGCAGCTTGACTGAGTCTTCAGTGAAGATCAGCCTGTCAAAATATTATATATTATCAATTATTATTACTTTGTTCTGCTGTGATTATTCTGCTTTCTTGCAAAAAATATCACAGCTTTTCAGAAACACTGAAACATGTTAAAACTACAGTCTGCCTTTTAAAAATCCACATCCTCAAAATTTTACTTGTTCAATCTGCCAGTTTGAAGCAATACTTCTTTGAGAACACCTTTAAGGTCAGCTCTTGTAGAATGACTGGCTATTTGGGGATTCTCCTTGAAAATCATTTGCTCTGTTATTCCCATATTCACTTCTCTGAAGAAATGTAATATTCATACACACGTGTATATAGAAAATCTATACTCACATATGTATACTTATTTATATAAACATCCTCATACTCTGGCTTTGTTTGATGGTCTTTTGTGGCTTGTGTCCATGGAAATGAACAGTTGCATTTGTTCCAGCAACATCCATCACAGAAATCCTTCTTGATGCTGGGAACAAATAAACCAGCAGCAGCTCCCAGTTCCTGTGCCCTTGCACCTGGGACAGGTGTGGGAAGCAGCTGACTGTAGCAGTTACACGATTTACACTCTGTACAAGGGCCATGAAAGCCTCTTCAGCACCTGTAGTACAGGTGAGCAGAGCTTAGGCACTGCTGGGGTACTTAGATTTTGAGGGTTTTGAACAAAACTGGGGACAGATTTGGGTACTTGTTGAAACAACTTGCTCCACTAAGCCCCAGAAAGGTGGTTCTCAGGGGAGGGCAGAGGGAAACATGTTATGGCAGAAAGGGAGGGGTATGGAGTACACAGAGCACCCTCTAGCAGAAATGTCCTTTTGAGACAGCCATCCCTTTGAGCTGCAGCCAGGAGCCCTTGACTATCTCAAATTAACAATGAAAGCATGCAGAAGCCTGCACCAAGTGTTAGCTTATGACATGTGTGAAGGTTAAAAAATAAAATCTTGGAGATATATACATCTCTCTATGAAGAATAGTTTCTTTTTCAGTATTTCTGCAGCATCATACTTATCAATTATTTCCCTAATCTTTGCCTTAAGAAACATAGCCATACCACTTCACTGTAGCCCTAAGACCATTTCCTATTCCACTGAGTATCAGCCTTTTCCTCCTCCAGGGTATCTATTATTCTGCAGTGCTATCAGATATGCTGCCTGGTAGCAGCCCAGTTTTGCTCCTGTTTTGATGCTACCAGACCATCAGAAAAGGTTACACACTTTTGTGGGAGCATAATTTGACCTGATGACCACTTATTACTGGTAATGAAATAGAAATAAAGAACACGATTTTACTTCCACGGCCAAAAATTAATTTGCTAGGCTGGCAGTTACAGGAAAAGAAATCTTTCCATTTATGTACTGAAGATTTTTTTCTTTAGTTTCTGGCACATCATTTTAATAGACCTCTGAAACATATTTGAGATTGAAATAGGCCTTTAATGTAGATCAAATATGGGAGACAAGGAACTCTCTGGTTTCAATATTTCAAAGTTATCCTTCCTAAGTTGCAATAAATGTCCTTACTCTCTTTCCAGACTCACTTTGCCCAGTGTTCTGGTGTTAACCTATTTAGCTGCATGTCTGACAGTGATTAGAGAAAAGGCATCATTTTTGTGGATGTTTGATTGAACAAAATCTTGGGCAATGTCCTTTGACAAGAACTTCAAGAAAGGAAAGAATAAAACTTTGTAGAGCTTGGAGTCCAAGGACAATACACCCTGCTCCATCACAGCAGGTCTTCCTAGGGCATGCTGAGCATTTCCTCACTGCCCCTGAGGGAACCTGCACATGACCGTGCAATTTTGATTGCCAGTGCAGAGAAGTAAAAGACAAACCAGCCCAATTTCAGACACGAAGCAAACATGTCAAAAGTGAGCTTACGTTTTCTTCTTGGATACTCTGAATTGGAGTGACTAAAAGAATGAGGGTGAGCCATGATTAAACTCATTTCTACTGTTAAATCTGTTTGATCTGGCTGTGTGAAGTGCCTAAGACCTATCTATATCCACATATTATTCCCCTTGCCAGCCATGAGGTTCAGTCTCTGACTGCTTTTTGTTCTGTCAAATATATTTATAGTCAAGAAGACTGAAAGAAACTGAACTTCAACAAGACATCAGAAATTCACAGCATACTACTAATACTACTAGTAGTAGTAATAATAATAAAAATAATAAAGGATATAATACTATGAGTTGTGTTTGGAAAGCTCGGTGGAAACTCCAGTACTGCCATGATTTACTTTGCTGGGATCCAGTATTCATAGCCAAATGCACAGCACTTTATTGTAGGACTCCTCTATAGAAAGGAAGCTTCTCACTTGTTCAGAAATATGACTTAATTATGCCAGAGAAACAAAAAAGCACTTTGAGAATCCAATAGCTTGAAACACACTGTTGCTTTTTCCAGCTCTAGGTTCATTATAGCTAGAGACCAGAATTCTAAAGTGAAATGTTGTGGGGTCAATGTTTGGAGAAGCACATGCCTCTGCTCCTGGCTCACTTTTTGAGTATTCACTGTACCATTCCTCACAGCCAAACAGCTGCCCAAGAAGGATCATCACTACATCTATTTAATCACATTATTCAAAAACATGTGCTTTCCAGATATCTTATGGAATGAAGAACTTCAGAACATTGTTAAGTTCTAAATGTGTCTTCTCAGTCCTTCCATTTATATCACCAAATGCTAACTCCATAGATTCCCTCCTTAACTTCCCAAACTTCCCTAATAGCAATCCTTTTTATAAAGGCTACTCTAGCTAGACTGCAGCCTTGGATCTGGTTTCTCCTCACTTCCTCAAGGATATGTGGATATGGTGAAAGCAGCACATCAGCACTTCTAATGTGTTATCATTTGCCTTAGTTCTTTTATAAAAGATAAATTATCATATCTTAGTTTAGGAGAACTGTATGCATTAGTGGATATTTAAGGTAACTTAGAAATAGACTTATTAAACCCAAATATCCTACATGCATCTTCCATCTGGCTACATAGGCAATTCATAGGTTTAATCTATAGCATAAAATCTCATTTTTTCTACAATGAAACTGTCTAATTCTCGGTGGATAGTATGAGTTTTATTCCCTTCTTTAAATATTCCTACATAAAACAGTAAGTTGAAATTTTGTTGAAGCCACTTACTTTGCCCTAATCCCTTACATAAGCCATCTTTTGGAAGAGTATTCAAGTAGAGTATCAATTCCTCACCTGCATGGGGTGTTTTAGGCAATACTTTTCCTTTGTGTTACACCAGTGAGTGCTACAATGCCAGTCCCAGCAGGCTCATTTTCCTTTTTAACTTCATTTTTCTAGTTGTACTTTTTGTGGCAAGTTCCCTGATGCTAACCAACGTGTCTCACATCACACATGGTGGAAAAATCATCCCTCCTCCCTGCTCAGTGTACACTTTACCACTATATTCAGTACTATTAGGTTCTCACTCAGAGATAGCACAAAGAGCCCATTCACCCTTTCTCCTCAAGGTGCATGCAGACTTCATGACTACATCTCAGTTCTAAACATTTCCAAGATGACAGAGGAGTTCATGGTTTCTTTTTTCTCATTTAAACACTTTAAAAAGGGCCATAGGTCAGATTCGTATTAAGGTCCTTTTCTTTGGAAATGCTCTGGTTCCTACAGGAAGCACAATGGCTCATATGACTTAATTCTACCTCAAAAACTAACAAGTAAATGAACAGAGAATACCTGAATAGCTTTTCAGTGATCAAATTGAGTCTTTTACCAGACAGGGTCTAACTTATGCAGCTTTCTTTTGTGTGTGAAAAATCCATTTTTCTTTGCTCATTTAACAGTGAAAGTCACCAGTCCCAGGCAGTCACTGAGGCAGTTATTACTTGCTCTGGGTTTTAAAGCAGTGCTCTTAACAACGCTATGAAACTGCACTACCTCAAAGAAGCTTTCCCACTTTCCTAGGAAGGGCCAAACAAATTATGGGGGTAGAAGAAAAGAAAAATAAGCACAGCTGGTGAGTGACAAGAGTATCATTCAAAATGGAATTTAAGGTTTTGACACTTATTAATGTCAAATCCCTTCTCCTAAAAGACAGAGACTCCTGATAAGACAGATTTATATATTCCACATTGTAATTTGTTCATATAGAGTGGAAGAGATCCACATTTAAGGGCCTGCTCTGTTCTTCAGGACTGGAATCTCATTCTCGCATAAACTCCATAGCTGTCCCATTAGAGGAGCTTTGGCACCCCTCTCTGTTCTCTAAAAATTATTAACTACTCCTATCAAGCCTTTACATGGAAAATATTCTCAAATATTTATGTGCATATGCATAAAGTGAGGCTATAAAAGTACAAAATTATTGAAAATAGCAAAAACATATTAAATATTTTTAAAAGGGGGGGGGGACCGGAGAAGGGAGGCAGGTTTCTTGGCTTGCTGAACACTTTTAATTGAAAATTTGGCAAAAACAAGAACGAGAAAAAGTACATTTCCAGATGAATCTGCTCTTCCTAAATCTGGTTTGGGAGGAAGCCAGCAGAACAGAGAAATTAGAAAAGCAATATGACTACACATTTCCCACACTACAGGTCACAGGAAAATTGAATGGTTTTCCTGATATTAGATGCTCAGTCCCACTCCTCACTGGTACCCTGATGATGTAAAGTTCTATGAGGAGAAAAATGTTGAGAAATAAGTTTGTTTCCACAGAACCCTGTCCACTGCTAAAAAGAGCATCTGAAAACAATGAACCCCAAAACAGACATGAGAAAGTAAAATTCGTGTTTTACCTTTGAAATATCATCTCAGATGTATGCTGTGATTTTGAAAGAACAAAGATCTCACCAAATATATATATTATTAACTTTTTTAAAATTAGATTCCATGTCTGAAGTAGTTTTGCCATCTCTTGCTTTACTGCAGCATAGAAGAAGCAAAGCAACATTTCCAATGTGTTATCTTTTGCCTTAGTTCTTCTATAAAAGATATATTGTCATAGCTTAGTTTAGGAGAACTGTACACATTAATGGAAATTTACAGTAACTTAGTAGATATAGATTTATTAAATGAAATATCCTATATGCATCTGTACACTAGATAGACACTAGCATTTATAGAGCTAAAATGTGTGTTGAAAGAATTTCAGATGTGTAAACATAGCTAGTAGAAATAAACTCTGAACAGATAACTGCACTGAGATCTTTCCAGATGTGCACAACCAGTATACACTCTACCAAAAATAAAAAAGAACAAAAGCACATCCTAGTGCTTTAATCCTTCAGCATTATATGCCAGTGTCTTATTATTCAATCCATTTAACCTTATTTTTGAGGATAATTTCTGTCAGTAAAAAGACAGACATATTGAGACTCTCTTCAAACTTACAGCAATATCCCTCCGAAACCAAAGTCCCCAAAGTTCAAACACGAAATAGAACACAGTTTTACAGAGATGTGCATCAAAATTGGCTTGTCAGGATAATTTGAAGTTAGTGGACTACACAGCAGCAATACTGATTAGATATTTACTAGTGATTAAATTATTCAATACTGATTGTTTCTTTACATGAAAACATCCCTTGAGTCCTGACTACTACTTTTTCATCATGCCATTCGAGGCTACACAGCTTTGAAAATCCAACTTCTTATTGAGGTCTTTCCCAAGCCACTGATTCATCACAGCAATCCCAACTCTGGTAACCACCTGAAAGTTGAGTGTTAGACTGGTTTTTCTCCTAAAATACATCCAGCCCTAGCTCTGCACCACAGAAATCAAAGAGCATTTTACACTGATGTTACAATTTCCGTCCTTGAGGATAATCAGAATTTGACTGTGCAAGGCCCTAAGCAACCAGATCTAAAGTTAGACCTACTTAGACTGATGGTTTGGAACAAGCAACTTCCTGAGGTCTCTTCCTACCTACATTATTTTCTCATTCCCTAGAAAAAGAAAAAACAGTAGCTGAAATGAAAAGTTGCAGAAGCAGAACATGAGAGGTTTTCACAGCGTACAACAGAAATGTTGAATAATATTGCTAGAAATAACATTTTTAAGTGAAGGGACAGAAATAACAGCTGGAAAATATTTTGTTGAAGTGTTACTCAAGAGTTACTTAAAATGGTCAAGTGAGCCTTTCAAGGCACACGGTAACACAGACTTTATACACGTAAATTCCTCTCTTTCTCCAGCATTTTAAAACAGATGTTTTGATGTTCTACTTTTTCCCCTTTCCATATACATGAAAGACAGGACTGCCCAGGTTATCTGAGTTAACTTCTTTTTCTTTTTTTTATGTCCTGATTATAATCAAGCAGCAAAATATCTAAAGGGTACATTACAAATTCTTTGAACTCAAGTGGGGTTGAAAATATTGGAACACACTAAATACCTTTTTTCTTAGCTGAGCAGTAGGATGTGTGCAACAATTCCAGGACTTTGCATTTAAAATTTAAAAATTTGAATTTAAAAATTCGAAGTTCACAGGGGAATGGTAAGGAAAGTGCATGGACATTTCTGGTTCAAATATGTCACTCTTGGTAGTTTCACTGACAAGCACAACAAAGAGCAATAACGTGAAGTTCACTTCTTCACAGGGCGATGCCTACAAGTCTCAGAGCAGAAAATATTGGAATATTTATCAGCAAGAAATACTGCGCTCTAAAGCAGATAGTTAAGGATAATTTACATGCCAATATAAGAGCAACATTTTTTTCAGGAATTGCCAGTGAGAATTTTTACTTATGGGGGAAAAAAAGATCTATTGAAGACTTAGATGTGAACTGATAGAAAAAGAATCATCAACAATTGGGAAATTAGATTGAGTTGTGGAAGTTCTGATTAAAGAGACAGGCTGAATATTGGATTTTTCTACAGAAATCCAGCTCTCCTGCAACAAAAAAGAAGCTTGAAGTGAGAACATACAATTAAAAAGAGAACTCTACTCTCACCTTTAATTTTTGGCAAGATACTTTTGTTCCTTTGTCATAGTTTCCTGGCTCATTAAAAGTTTTAAACTGGTTTATTTTTCCATGTCCCACTCTGTCTCACCAAGGTTTGGTGTTCAGGTGCTCACACCTATGTTTAGAAGCTCATCACATATTGCTGCCAAAACAAAGTCCAGAAGGGATGTCAGCAGCACCTTCCTCTCCCAGGCTCCAGCAAACCACCACTGAAGCACCTGAGCAGCAGAACCAAGCACAGTAAAAGCCTCAGCTGCACCCAAGACAAGGCAGAAACAATCACAGCCAAAAGGGAGAAAGAGCAACTCCATGACTCTGACTTTTGGTTACAGTGACCAGAATGGAAAACTAAACACGCAGAAACAAGGACAAGATACATGACTGTGAGGCAAGACAGAACTTCCCAGCAGATCCATACCCACCTGTGGGAGGGGGCTGGGTACTCCCCCCTCTGCAGCTGCCTTGCATGCACCTCTCACTTCAGCCAGACAAAAAAAACCCTCACTCTCTTCATTCCCACCCATGCCTTATCAGCTGAAACTCCTGATTAACTTGCATGCCAGATTGTAGCCCAGAGCTCATGCTCTCTTAGAGAGCATCTCAATTATGCCAACTGAATACAAAGCAGTCCTGCTTAATTACAGCAAATCACAGTCACATGTTATGGCTTTGATATGACTCTAGAGCCCTTCAAAATGAAAAGAAAACCACAGAATACTGGAGGAAATCCAAAGGGCCTTCTCTTGACCAAGGATAAAACATCACTATGAAATGAAATTATCATCTGATAGTACACTGCCACCACTTCTAATCATGCATTTCAAGCAGGCTTCTAAAAATGTTTTCATGGTAAAAAGAAATTCCCTACCCGAGTAACAGTGGCTTAAGAGTTTACTAGACATTCATAAGTTAGAAAGCAGGAAAATGACAAATGCTCTTTATAAAGATCAAGTATGGCAACATCACCCAAAAGAGAGAATAGTCCCACATAAAATTCAGATTAAACCCATTCCATCAGGATCCTAAGGTCAGAGTTCATGGCAATGTTTGTTTACTCTTGGTCCCTCACAGCCCTTGCCACATCTTTACATAGTCATAAATAGCAGATTCTCACTCAAATTTTTGAGAGAAATATGCCACACCTTGCTGCAATATGCAGCCTGTCCTCCAAGGAAGTTTTCTGCTTCAGATCCTGAGTGGACCATTATGCCAACTACCATCAAAACTGAAGGTTTAGTGCTCTCCTCCACACGTGTCAAAATCCCAGAATGTTGTCTGCTGAGCATGGAATGCAAGTATGTCACAGCACAGAGTGCAGTAAATTTTATTTTTTTTTTTTAAAGACATCTTCGCAGAAATTTAAATTAGCATTTCCTGACTATTGTGCTAATTTTTGAGATAGTATTTTGGTAAGTTATATTTGTAGTTCCTCTAATGTCTACTTAAGAAAGGTTATGAAGAACACAAATTATCTGATTTACTCTGAGAGTTTTGGTAGAGGATTTAATAGTTGATGAAGATGCAAGAATTGTGGAGGTTATTTATTTACTGCTGATTTCTTCAAGATCTTCCCAAGGCTCTGCACAGATGCCCCAAAACTATGTCCACTCATCTTTTTATATAAATGACAGCCTGGCAGGGAACTGGGGAATTTTCTGCTATCCTTCTTCCTGAGGATGCTCACCAAACAAGATAATTTTCCTGTTCAAAATCTATTTCTCAATTTTCAGAATTAAAAACATCTGGGTTTTCCACGTCAACTTGTGACATTTTGAAACTGTTCTGAAATAAACGAAAGATCATTTTTCCACTGCTGAATATTCTGACCAAGGCTGAAGAGTAATTTTGCAGTAATTGGAAACCAAATATTATTGATTGTAAAACAAGAATTTGAAATTGAATTGGCTTATTAAGTCAACATGTTTTTCAGCAGCAATCCATAATATTAGTTTCAGTAATGCTCCTAGAAAAGGTCAGTGAGTGTAATCGGGCTATTTCTGCCCAGGGCACAGGACTAGGCCCCAGTAGAACCATGTTCTATTTCCCATTTAAAGTGACTGACCTTCAGCACATCAGTGTCTCCCTGAGGAACAGGGATGCTGACTTGCAAAGGGCTTTGTGATGAGCAGGTGAAAAACACTTTATCACCCCTTAGTCTAATCCTTACTAATTAATGACATAATAATTAATTTGGTCTTGTTGCTCATTAAGTCTTGATGTGTTTTATCGTGATGGCTTTATTGAATAGAGCACTTCCATGAGATGAATTTCCCATCAATGAATAATACACAACCCATTTTCTTACAGCCATGTAAAGCATGTGTGTAAGGCTGTATGACACTGGCTTTATGAGTACAGTCTGAAGTACTACAAAACCAAATTTGATCTTCATCCAGTTAGTTCTTTCAGACACAAGATGTGTGAACCTTGTTATATTAATTCACTGACAGAGTGGAGGTTTCTCCACGCGTGACAAATCCTATCTTCCAATTCTCAAGCCAGTAATAAGGCATAAAATTCAGTAAAAGAGCCTAGTTTCTTTACTGTGAGTCCTCTGAATCCTTCCTGAAACTCTACTGTTCTAAAATTTTCCTCCTGCATAAGTGATCCTAAATCAATGTTATGCAAAGATGTAGGAATTTCCTTCACAACATGTAAAAGAAAACATCTCTAAGGTACAGAAACTGTTATTTTACTAATAAATTAATTGCCCTTTTCCCAAAAACATTATTTTAAAATACTGCTCTGATCCTAAGAAAGAGAATGTAAAACATGAAAAGTGATATCCTTCAGCTGAACTTCCTTTCTGAAATGATTCTCTATTTTTAAGTGGATATCAGATATGACTCACAGTATTAAGATATGCAGTTTGTCTGAGACTTTGAAGAACAAGAGATACCATTAATTTCTGTTCAGACTGAGATAATTCATACAGGGCTTTGTGCATGACAAATAGAAACTGCTTTTCCAGTCTAAAGCAAGCAGGAGCTACTCAAATGAGTGTACTGTAGCCAGGGCTGAGAAGAGCAAACAAATTTGAATTCCAAATAAATACGGGGTCCTCCTGATGTTTTTTCCTTGCCCACCTCCCCATGTCAGTCAGCACACAGCCACCACAGAAGCCAGAGCACCAGAGCTCTCTTGATCCTTGCCCTCCTACACAGCCCTGACACTGCTCTATTCTCTCCCCTAGGCCTTTCCCTGCCTCAACTCTTCTTTGGTAAGGACAGAAATAGCAACGAGCCAGGAAAAAGCACGCAATTATATTTGTGCTGGGTCTTTTGATGCTCCCTGATTCCCAGCAATTTATAGGTTTCTCCTCATATTTTACTCTATTTTTTCTTACTACAACAGTTAGAATGCACTAGACTGGTTTTTTGTGTCTGCTCCCCACTTACATTTCTGGCTGTTCAAGTGGATTGCAGATGGTCCTAGAAATTTTCTCCACACTTTTTTTCATCTATATAATCTTGAATTTGTCCCAATTCTTTTTAATTCATAGCAAAGACAAAAGATTACTTGGAGATGTTCTGAAGCAATTTTCAATCATTTTGGAAGTATCTACTCTAACATACTGAACCACTGCCAGGCCAGAGCATTGAAATCAAAGATTAAAAAACAAAATAACTCATGCTTTTTTCATAATTAGGAGGAAGCAGTGTTTGCATTGTTTCAGGACATTATTTCAACACAGCACTATATTGCCCCATGTTCTCTATTACAGCATTACCATGTAACTATCCATCGTGTCCATTAGAAATAAAAAATACACCAGTAATTAATTATAGTCAATATATTATTAACTCTAATATTTAATACATAGGAATTATGCCTAATTAGCATGAAGAAATGAATGCCAAAACCCAGAGAGTGCACTGACACCCAGGGAAACATGGATCTTAATCAGGGCAGAGCAAAAGTGAGAACTTGCCATCAAGCTCCTATCTTTATCATGAGTAAGACAGTGTCCTAGCAGCCACTGTGTGTTTAAACACAAACACGGTATCAAACAACTGAAAACCCACTCTATCTTCTGTATTTATGTAATACATAAATTACCTTTTTTTTTTCTGCTGCCCAGGAAAAGGAAAAGTGAAAAATTAAAAATTTGTAGAGAGATATATATATATAACATGCAAAAGTTATAGCATCTTTATCCTCCTTTTTTGTAGATATTCATTGGTTCTGAAGGATAATACCACCATAGCTTCTACTGTAACACCTAAGAACAAGAGGAAATGAAAATGAAGCAGGGAAGAGTTGAGAGAGAGAGTATGAAACAGAAGAAAAGGCAGACTTAGAGAAGAGAGAAAATTAAACAGAAGGAAAAAATAGTTTGTCTTGACACTTTTTTCATTGCAGTTTCATTTCATTCTGGTCTCTACACTAAAGAGAGAGATGCTAGCTGAGGATAGTATCTTCACAGCTGATTGGAAGAATCAACCATTTTTAGTTTACTAAGAGGAGCAAATATATTTACTGAACCAGCCACAGCACACACATGAAATGTGCTATTGTGAAAAGGCACTCAGTGCAACTGGTGGCATAGAGAAGCTCTCAAGAGAGATCTATGAAAGTTCTTGCACAAAATATAAATCACATCACCAAAGCAAAGCAAGCAAAGAGCAATTGTTCCAGACACCTGCATTCTGCTCATCAGTTCGCTGATCACGGCCTCGTGATTCAGTTTTGTTAGAAACCTGATGATCTCCACGACAGCCTCTCATTAAGCACTAAAACCTTCACACCCAAATTTGTTCAAGCATTAGAAAACATATGGCACAAATTTGTAATTTGAGTTTTGTGCCTTTGCTGTTGCTGTTAGAGGCCACCTTTCTCCTCTAACCCCAGATGGAGACAAGAAGTAAACACAGACCCAGTGATTTCCTGCTGGGATTGCCTTGTTATGGGTTTTCTAGTTTATTTTGTCATGTAAACACTTTCACACGTCTGACCACCTCCTCTAGTTCCATTATATTCCTCTTCTCAGCAGCAGATTCTTTGTGCTGGGGATTGCTTACTTGGGGTGAATGCTTGCTCCTTTTTGCATGGAGCACTCACAGATGTTGAAGTTGTTATAGATTTGTGTCTTAAAGGCCAAGTTCTCTCCCCATATGGCCATGCCACCCCATCTCCTGCGCATGGTGAGCAAAAACAAAATCACAGGCAGAAAACAAAACAGAAGAAAGCAGCAGAAGACTGAAAGAGCAAGTGTCAAGTGACATAGAAACTTAGAAATCCTTTGAAGCAAGTCTACATCAGACTGTGTGAAACTGTGGAAAAACAAATCACAGTAGGCAAGAGCAAGCTAAGACTTTTTAAAAATGTCCCAACAGAGTAAAAGTAACATAAAATGTGGGAACAGCAGAAGCAGAGGCTTTCAGCAAGCAATGGGAGTGAGTGAGAAAAAAGATAAGCAGAAGGTAGTTTTATTCCTGGAGATTTCTATTTCTGAAACTGTTTTCTCTAAGCCTTGCTCTGGTTAGATGGACAATTAACTGAGATACTATGTACTGACACATGACATCTACCACACTCAAACTTACAAGATATCCTTTTACAAAGTATAAAATGGAAGTAAACTGTGACTATTTTAAAAGTGAAGACTCTGAGCTCTTTCAGACTGTATTACATTTTGGGTCTACCATAGGACATTCAGAAGGACTAGAAATCTTAGGAATTATTTGCTGGCAAGCAAAAGTTAGTCAAGTTTAAAGCTGAATATATCTTGACACCAAGAACAAGAAAGAATTAAAAATAATGTGGGAGATAAAGAGAGAAATTTGAACTTCAATCCTCAAGACAGCGAAACAAAACAGAAGGGTAAAATATCACTAAACAAATTGCTGTATTTGGGGGAAGATGCAAAAACTTCAAAGGATTCTATCGCTTTGCAAGAATTTGGGAATATCAACAGAGTTTTCACAGCATAAACAGAAAGGATAACCAGAGCAACAGTAACTCCAAGGAATTTTTCAGTAACTGGTGAATAATATTACAGAAGAAGACAAATGGACTACAATCTGAAAGGCAGTACAACGTTTAAATTTAAAGGCATACATTCTTGGCTTCACAGTAAGCAGGCTCAAAAGCCAAGCCAAAGGAACACTCCAAAGTGCCAAAAAGCTTCCAGATCAAACTGATCTTTGCACATTTCTACTGCTTCTCATTATCTGGAATTTATCATATTCTTCCTGCACAATAAATATAAAAACTAAGTTTTCCTCCAATTTATTCTAGCAGATGCTTTTTTTCAGGCACCTTAAAGCCTCAGTTAAAAATAGATTCAAATCTGGAAGAAGCTATAATGAAGTGCTTGCCAGATCTGATAGCACACTGTCACGCAGTGGCATGAATTTAAGCAGCTCTCAGCATAGTGTCATTTCAGATGTGTTACTCCAGTTCTCTGACAGAATTAGATGAACCATCTTTATCAATGTTTTTCAAACTGCAAAAACTACAAAGCTCTATCTCAAAGCAAACAATGTCAGTAACTAAGTTTTATTTAACTAAAACCTCAAAATATCTGGTCACATTACTGAGAAAATGCAAATACAGAATAAAAGGAATGCAAAAATAAAATCCACATGATAGGGGTCTGCACTTAAAGCTAATACTACTGTTGTGGATATACAACAGCAAATAGTATTTTCAAATACACTTACTAATATACTCCTTGGTCTTTAAATTCACCCTTAAAAATGTAAGCTATTTAGTTGGTGAACAAAATAGAGCAGGTACCTCCCAGATGACAAAATTTCCATGTGCTGTTGCATGTGCAATGATTACGGGATACCCAAATATGCCCCAAAGAGGAACCTTTTGTAATTTATTTCACAAATTATTATAGATATAACATTAAAATTCAGCTACAGAGCATTTCCAAATGCCTACCAACAAACCTATATTTCACATACCACAGAGAACACACACACCCAAGAAATCTGACAGGGAAAAATAAGAAAAACATGTGACATCCCCCAGTAAGATTTGTTTAATAATCTTTGTGACTAGAGTTATCCTCTAAAATGTGAAACTGGAAGACTTACACAGGCAGCAAAGTTTTAGGCCCTATCTGGTTTGTATTTTCCAGGAACATTATTATATAGACACTGTACAAAGGCAGCATTATATTGGACACATAGTTTCCAGGCAATGCAAAAGAATCCCAAAATAAAATTAGGTTAAAGTTACTTCACACTGGATTTTGCCATTCTCTTTCAAAAATGATGAAGAAAGTATTTCCTTACCATCTGCCCTGGTACAACTCTGTTTATACATCATGTCAAATTTACAAACCTCCCTTCATTTGATTTGTTGACACAGGGTCCAGTAAAATATTCTGGATCATTAACCAGACCTAAATATTTTTTTCTGTTTTGTTTTACATAAACATGTGGTTGGTTGGTTGGTTTTAATTCAGAATTTTTCAGTCATTCTAAAAATGATACAATATGCTTAAGGCATGCTTGAGAATAATTTTACAAATAGGGATTTTCCTGTTTTACACATTAAACCTGTGGATCAGATGGAAAGTATGACCAACAGCTTGTTTTCTTGTTCTGCTCTAGACATTTTCAGGACTTAGGAAAAAGAAGCTGATTTTCTCTTTTTAAATATCTGAGACACAGAGCATATCTCCAGCTGTTCCTGCCATCACCCAGACAGACTTTGGCTGTTCCTCTCCACATGAGGAATTTTATCACTGATGCAAAGCGAACAAGATGAACTGATGGTCCCACAAGAGCAGCAATTCATGATTCCATCTTTCTTCATGGGGAACAGGTTTCCACTGCCTCTCTACAGTTACCCATTGGGCTCTGGCTTCATAACTGTTTGTGTCTTCCTTGCTGAGAGCTGGGCTTTAGGCACCCTGTCATAATTTCAAAATCTAACAGATATAGTGATAGTTTCTAGTGACTCCATCTGTTCAGCTATGAGCTTCATCCTACTGGGATTGTAAATGCAGATGGGAAAGAAAATTACACTCAATTGCTTTGGGTTTGGGATTTTTATCTGTACAATCTCCTGAGTGCAAGTGCACTCCCTTCAAGGTCCTTTAGGATACCACAATGGAGAGCTGGACACACCAGTACTTTGCTAATTGGTCCTATTGTCTGAAGCCACTTCTCACAACATTAAAAGGAAAACCAATGTCATCTGGTTAGGGATAGCTAGAAATTTATCATATTAGAAAATATTGACTCAGAAAGAAGGAAAAAACCAGTATTTTTAATAAAATATTTTTCAAAAAAATCCCAGTTGAAATCATCATCCCTCTTAACTCAAAAAGAGGTAAAACACATTCAGACTTACTGTTCCTGGTCCAAGTTATTTGTCTATGGGCTTACCTGAAAAACAACACACAGCTGAAGGAATTACAGAATTACACACAATAATTCAAAATGCATCAAAATTCCTGTAATACAAAGGCTTTGGGTTTTCAGCTGCAGCATTTTAATGGTCAGGGTTTTTTCTCTGACAGTAACCAGCAAAACAGAAAACAAACAATTTCATTTAGAAATAACAGTAGCAAAATTAATAGAGATAAGACTGCAGGAAAGAATAAATATATCTTCATCTTTTTCTGTGTTTAAAACTGACTTAGAACAGTGCAATGCCTTGCACTGCTATAGGCAAAGTATCACATTTCCCATGTGATTTCCTAATCATAACTGAGTAAAAAGATGGTCAAAATTGCATACAATGAAATTATTTATTAGGTAAATTGAAATCAGTGCAGAGTCAAAACAACCTTCCAAGATGAACTTACAACATAAGTAATAAAAGTATTCCAGATGAGGATAAAAATACGTCAGGCTAAAATGATGCAAATAAGAATCCTTTTTACAGAGAACAGAAAAGTTTTGTTCTTCCCTCTGCAGCAATAAAAGTTCCAGATGGCTTGTACATTGATGTATTTTATTTACACAGATTGTTTTCACATAATTAATTGTTCCACACAGAATGTGTCCCTTCTCTTGACACACAAGCCATTTTAATAATTATAAATGGGAGGGCAAGGCTTAGATCTTTCTTCAATTCTTTTAAATTTAAACTTTTATGCTGTGTTATACATACCTATCTCTGTGTGTTCACGTTTGTTTATGTACAGACACACTCCATTCAGGAGAAAAAAAATGTTTAAATAATTTGTCTCTTTCACTACTTGAATAGCAATATTAATTAATAGCAATTAATAAATAGCAATTAATAGCTATTATTAGTAGCAATAACATTGGTATTAATTTTTAACATTGCATATACATTATCATTTGGTGTATGATCCCAAGAAAGTATATATATCTGTGATAAAAATATGAACATCTAGAAATAGTTAGATGTGATTAGTTTGCTGCTGGTAGTTATGGGATTAGCAGTACCTTATTTGAAAGCAGATAAAACGGG